>NC_134502.1:9876089-9880607 GCF_040206685.1 Ascaphus truei
TCTGGTCTCCCCCCGTCTCCCCTCTCTCTGGTCTCCCCCGTCTCCCTTCTCTCTGGTCTCCCCCCGTCTCCCCTCTCTCTGGTCTCCCCCGTCTCCCCTCTCTCTGGTCTCTCTTTCTCTCCCCTCTCTTTCTCTCCCCTCTCTCTTTCTCTCTCCCCCCTCTGTCTCCTTCTCTCTCCTCTGTCTCTTTTTCTCTCTCTCTCCTCTGTCTCTTTTTCTCTTTCTCTCTCCTCTGTCTCTTTTTCTCTCTCTCTCCTCTGTCTCTTTTTCTCTCTCTCTCCTCTGTCTCTTTTTCTCTGTCTCCTCTGTCTCTTTTTCTCTCCCCGCACTCTCTTTCTCTCCCCTCTCTCTTTCTCTCCCCTCTTTCTCTCCCTCTCTCTTTCTCTCCCTTTCTCTCCCTCTTTCTCTCCCCTCTTTCTCTCCCTCTCTCTTTCTCTCCCCTCTCTCTTTCTCTACCCTCTCTCTTTCTCTCCCCTCTCTCTTTCTCTCTCTCTCCCTCTTTCTCTCCCCCTCCCTCTCTCTTTCTCTCCCTCTTTCTCTCTCTCTCCCTCTCTCTCTCTTTCTCTCTCCCTCTTTCTCTCCCTCTCTCTCTCTTTCTCTCCCCTCTCTCTCTTTCTCTCCCCTCTCTCTCTTTCTCTCCCCTCTCTCTCTTTCTCTCCCCTCTCTCTTTCTCTCCCCTCTCTCTTTCTCTCCCCTCTCTCTTTCTCTCCCCTCTCTCTTTCTCTCCCCTCTCTCTTCCTCTCCCCTCTCTCTTTCTCTCCCCTCTCCCCTCTCTCTTTCTTTCTCTCCCTCGCCCTCTCTCCCCCCCTCTTTATATCTGGATATCTTATTTACCCTATATATCTTAATTGTCCTATACTACACCAAAATAACCTATATTGCTTTCTTCCAGATATGACTCAAGCTTCACACGGAAGACATCGGAACCCCCCCTAACCCAGAAGACAGGTAGGGAACACATCCCCTCCAATGTATAACATTGCGGGAATTAAGGTATCTGGACATTGAGGGACTGCAGATCAGGTAAGATCCCAGGCGGGATTGCTGCTTAGATATTGTGAAGCGGGGACGTCCAGACACTGGTTATGGGGTTCAGGAAACTAGTCATTCACACCTGGCTTTTATTTCTAGATCCGACATTTACACACTTACACACACACACACACACACACACACACACACACACACACACACACACACACACACACACACACACACACACACACACACACACACACACACACACACGTAACAAGGACTAATTGTAGTATAATGTAATAAATACATTTGTCAAAAACGAATGTTCTGACTAGGAATTTATTAAATGTATTTTATTTATATATTTTATTTTAAAGCGGGGTTGGGGGCGGGGTTAGGGGCGGGGTTAGGGGTGGGGTTGGGGCGGGGTTAGGGGCGGGGTTAGGGGCGGGACTAGGTGGCGAGTAGATTTTTTGGTTGGGCGAGTAGATTTTTGGGTGATTTGTCGAACACTGTATATATATATATATATATATATATATATATATATATATATATATATTTACCACAATTATTAAGGTTATGGTGGGTAAAGAAAGTGACAAAAACCCTCCACAGTAAAGCATAAAGCATATTTACGGTTGCTATATCTTTATTATATATTTGTGAAAGCACTGTATGACTGTCTGCAGCTTCCTGTGTCCCTACGGACAATCTGATTGCACCTTTGGCCTGTCACTCTGCCTCAGGCCATGCCCGCCCCCGCACACCTCTCATTGGTCTGCGGTCCGCCCCCGCACAACTCTCATTGGTCTGCGGCCAACACCACTGCCACACTGTCCCACCCCTCACTGACCTACACCACTGACACACTCTCCCACCACTCACTCACTGAGCTTTGGGAACGCTTGCCAGCAACTAACCCTCACTGCTCTGAGAGATTTGTACCTAACTCTCACTGCTCTCAACCCAGAAAACCCTGACCGCCTGCTACCACGACAGAACTGCACAATCAGGTACACAGTCTTATTGCTTTCAGCACTGCAACATTCCACACCCTCACACAACACCACACACACCGCACGCTCACACCGCCTCTTACGGCCTACACTGCCAACACACCTCCCCTTCACCTCACCGCACTGTCTCATCCTCACCTCTCCAACGGACACCGCAACCCCTCCCCCCCCCCAAGGCAGCAGCGCTGTGTGATCCTCACATCACCAACGGACACCGCACGTGGCCGCAGCTAGGTGCAAATCTCTCAGAGCAGTGAGGGTTAGGTGCTGGCAAGCGTTCCCAAAGCTCAGTGAGTGAGTGGTGGGAGAGTGTGTCAGTGGTGTAGGTCAGTGAGGGGTGGGACAGCGTGGGACAGCGTGGCAGTGGTGTTGGCCGCAGACCAATGAGAGTTGTGCGGGGGCGGACCGCAGACCAATGAGAGGTGTGCGGGGGCGGGCATGGCCTGAGGTGGAGTGACAGGCCAAAGGTGCAATCAGATTGTCCGTAGGGACACAGGAAGATGCAGACAGGCATACAGTGCTTTCACAAATATATAATAAGATATATATTAAGGTTATGGTGGGTAAAAAAAAGTGACTAAAACCCTCCACAGTAAAGCATAAAGCAACTGTAAATATTCCTGTATATTCATAAGAGTCGGCTAAGGGTTGCTCATGTAATGTGAGCATGAGATAAAAGGTGGCACTGTGTGCTCATTTGCATGTCATTTCCCAGAATCCCTTGCTGCAGTGGAAGTGCTGTGTGATAATGGTGAAAAACAGGGTTGCAGACCTGTCTAAGACATGCAAATGAATATACAGGAATATTTACAGAGAGAGAGAGACATGATGAACCAATATACAAATAAATGTAGAAGAGTTATCAAACACATGCTCTACTACAAATAATACCACTTCTCCACACTGACGGCATTTCTCAAACGCAAGACTGCAAGTCATTACAAAATATGGGAACCCTGGGAGGTTCACTGACACCTAAGCAAACCCGATAGGAGACACCATGATCACCCAGACCACAGCCTGAAGGATGTTAGGGTCAGCGGGGTGGGGAAGGCTCACCCTCTCACCCCCCCCCATCTCCACACCCCCTCCCCCCCATACCCTCCCCACCCCCCATACCCCCTCTCTTTTTCAGACCTCTCGCTCCCCTGGTCACCCAGTGACCCAGAGGTCGCGCCACCCTTGGCGGTACACCCCCCCCCCCCCTTCCAACACGGAAAATCAGAAAACCAAAGTGTATTAGGATATTGTGACGTGATATATGCCTGTAAAATTGCCTGTTTCCTAATAAAAAAATTATAAAAAAAAAATCCAATCTCATCTTCCAAACAAAATCCTCAAATGCCAATCAAAAGCCTCAAATGCCAATCAAAACATTGCATTTACATTGTATACATGATGCATACAATCTATGCACCATGTACACTCTGCCAATGAATGTTAACAATAACATATTCCAAACAAAATACCAATACATCCAAACAAGTATACTATTTAAACCAATCAAGTAACCATGAATCAATTAGCATTCATTAATTAAATACTAAACAATTTAAATGCCATCCATAACAATTAAACAATTAACTATTTCAATCATTAAACAGAACAAGTTATCCTCAGACAAAAAATAAGTACCAAAAAGAATACAATATACAAAAGCAAACCTCACCCTGACCTAAATTACACCATACATAATTTCTTACCCTGTATGTATATATCGATCTGAGAGTGAGCGCTCACTCCCTCCCCCTGCCCGCGCTCACTTCCTCCCCCCCGCGCACTCACTCCCTCCCCCCCGGGTTCACTCTCTCCCATCCCCCACGCTCAATCTCTCCCTCCCACCATGCTCACTCTCTCCCTCCCCCCGCGCCCACTCTCTCCCTCCCCCCACACTCACTCTCTCCCTCCCCCCACGCTTACTCTCTCCCTCCCTCAGCGCTCACTCTCTCCCTCCCCCCACACTGACTCTCTCCCTCCCCCTGTGCTCACTCCCTCCCTCCCCCCCTGCGCTCACTCCCTCCCCCTGCACTCACTCCCTCCCCACCGTGCTCTCTCCCTCCCCCCTGCACTCACTCTCTCCATCCCCCACGCTCACTCTCTCCCCCCTGTGCTCACTCCCTCCCCCCAGCACTCACTCCCTCCCCCCCACTCACTCCCTCCCCCCCACCCTGCGCTCACTCCCTCCCCCCGCGCTCACTCCCTCCCCCCCACGCTCACTCACTCCCTCCCCACCGCACTCTCTCCCTCCCCCCTGCACTCACTCTCTCCATCCCCCACGCTCACTCTCTCCCCCCTGTGCTCACTCCCTCCCCCAGTGCGTGCTCCCTCCCCCCTCCATGCTCACTTCCTCCCCCCACCATGCGCTCACTCCCTCCCCCGCGCTCATTCCCTCCCCCCGTGCTCACTCTCTCCCTCCCCCTACTCACTCCCTCCCCACCACGCTCTCTCCCTCCCCCCCGCACTCACTCCCTCCACCCCACGCTCACTCCCTCCCCCCGCGCTCACTAATGTTCACTCCCTC
>NC_134502.1:9880807-9968307 GCF_040206685.1 Ascaphus truei
TATAATATTATATAATATATATTATATACACATAAACAACTTTTCAAAGCATTGTAAGAGCGTTGGATAAGCCGTTTTGGCATTATAAAAATGAACATAGGTATGCATTGCATAGCGTTGGATAAGCTAGGACTGCCTGTATAATGTTAAGATGTCACAAGCTGTTTTGCGATGTCACAGGGCCCAGTCTCCAGTCTGGATATCTCGGTTCGAGAGCGTCTGGATCGTCCATTAGTGAAAATTCTCCAGAGACATCCAGGGACCCAACTCCCAGAGAGCACTCTCATCTCACAGGTATGTCTATGAGATCATCAATTTGTCTACTAGACACACTGCTTCCTGTGAACGCTCTCATCTCAGAGGTATGAGATTGTTCATGAGAAACCCAGTGCACAGGTTTACCTTCTGCCCTCTGTCTCCCTCCCTCTCTCCATTGTTTATCTCTCTCTCCTCCCCCCCACCCCCCCGGCTCAGGCCTCTGCCTCCCTGCAACGGTCCCTCGAGAGTGCTCGTGAAAGCGTCGGTCTCCTGCAGCTCTCCCGCCTGAGGCTGCAAGACGACGCAGAGAGCAAGAAGTGGGGAGAGCGCATAGACCAAGCCGCCATGAGACTGCGACAGAGGAGCGCACAGGGCCGGAGAGAGAGACTACACCTCTGACCGGAAAGACAGCCTGGGAGAAGGGGGGGGGGACTGTGCCTTACAAAGAGACAACTATGCTGATAATAAACAGAATGAGAAGAAAAGAGAGAGACGAGTCCTTTATAGTGAGTGTGAGATTGGCTAATAATCATTAATCATCATGAAATAAAAACTAATAATGAATAATCATTATTGATATCACCAGTTGTCAACAAATCACCCAAAAATCTACTCGCCGAACAAAAAAATCTACTCGACACCTTGTCCCGCCCTAGTCCCACCCCAAGTCCCTCCCTAGTCCCACCCCAAGTCCCTCCTTAGTCCCACCCCAAGTCCCTCCCTAGTCCCACCCCAAGTCCCGCCCTAAGTCCCACCCCAAGTCCCGCCCTAGTCCCACCCCAAGTCCCACTTTAAAAAAAATAAATTGAATAAATTCCTAGTAAGAACAACATTCGTTTTTGACATAAGTTTATTTATTGTATTACATTATACTACAATTAGTCCTTGTTACGTGTGTGTTTGTGTTTGTGTGTGTGTAAATGTCAGATTTAGAAACAAAAGCCAGATGTGAATGACTAGTTTCCTGCACCCTTTAACCAGTGTCTGGATGCCCCCGCTTCACAATATCTAAAGCAGCAATCCCACCTGGGATCTTACCTGATCCGCAGTCCCTCAATGTCCCGGTACCCTCATTCCCTCAATGTTATATGTTGGAGGGGAGGTGTTCCCTACCTGTCTTCTGGGTTAGGGGGGATTCCGATGTCTCCCGTGTGAAGCTCGAGAGTCAGATCTGGAAGAAAACAGTATAGGTTATTTCGGTGTAGGTATAGGGCAGGTAAGATATATAGGGTAGATAAGATGTCCAGATCCATAGTGTGAGGGCTGGGACCCGCTGCGTCCGACGGTGCGGGCGGCCGCGTGAGCGTTCCCCACCAGCAGGGGAATCCTCCCGAGCAGGTCCCAGTCCCCCCTCGCTGCTGGCTCACTACGCGCTGTGACGCGTCAGCCGCCAGGGGATGCAAGAAAATTGTGATCTTGAGCGGTGACGCGTCACGTGGTGCGCTGATGAGCCAATCAGCGGCGGGGCGGGAGCTGTCATCAGGCAGCTTCCTACACAAGGTATGTGTGTGTGTGTGTGTGTGTGTGTGTCGTTTGTGGCAGAAGGAGGAGGGAGCTGCTTACCTTCCGGCAGCCCGCAGCAGCTCCCTCCGAGCCCGTGCAGGGAGGTGGGGGGGGAGTAGCGGGTCCCTCCGCTCAAACCACGCCTCCCGCTCCCCTTCCGCTCCCTACAGACCGCATATCGCGGTCTGTGTCTGTCAGCGCCCTGCCTGTCTGCTGTGCGGGCGCGCTGACTGAGGGAGCGGGGCCTTAGCCTGAGACAGAGTGTGAGAGAGAGAGAGACAGAGTGTGAGAGACAGACAGAGACAGAGTGTGAGAGACAGAGAGAGGCAGAGTGTGGGAGACAGAGAGAGACAAAGTGTGAGAGACAGAGTGCGAGAGACAGAGTGCGAGAGACAGAGTGCGAGAGACAGAGTGCGAGAGACAGAGTGCGAGAGACGGAGACTGACTGGGTGGGTGACTGACTGGGTGGGTGACTGACTGACTAGGGGGGTACTTCTGGTCTCACACACACACATACACCCACCCACACACTCACATTCTCTCCCACACACTCTCTCACACACTCACTCTCACGCACACTCTCTCTCACACACTCTCTCTCCCCTCCCCTCAGCGGGGACCACGCGCAGGAGACAGGGGGGGGAGAAACACTGCCAGGGACGAGGGGGGAACCTATCGCCTGGGACGGGGGACGACGACTCCCACTCAAGATTCACACCCCAACACCCACCCACGATTCACCCCCCCCACCCACGATTCACCCCCCCCACCCACGATTCACCCAAGATTCACCCCCCCCAACCACCCACCCAAGATTCAACCCCCCACCCACCCAAGATTCACCCCCCATCCAAGATTCACCCCCCCCAACCACCCACCCAAGATTCACCCCCACCCACACACCCAAGATTCACCCCCCCCACTCCCATCCACCCAAGATTCACCCCCCACCCACCCAAGATTCACCACCCAAGATTCACCCCCCATCCAAGATTCACCCACACACCCACCCAAGATTCACCCCCCCCCCAACCACTCACCCAAGATTCACCCCCACCCACACACCCAAGATTCACCCCCCCCCCCCCACTCCCATCCACCCAAGATTCACCCCCCCCCCCACCCAAGATTCACCACCCAAGATTCACCACCCCACCAAACAATTATTAGGGATTTACATCACGGGCAACGCCGGGTCTCTCAGCTAGTATACAATATTAAGTAATAATGAATATAATAATGGTCGCCATCATCAATATTCATGATTAGTAAGAATGGATACACAATTTAAAAAAAATAGTAAAACTAATTTCTATTCCTTGTGTCTTCGCTCCTTTCTTTCTAGACAGTAAACTCTTTGGGACGGGGATATCCTTTCTATGGTTTCGGTCTTAACATATATGTACTTTTTTGTTACACAATGTTATTCTACTGCGTTGTGGTGTATATATTAGAGCCAAACAAATAAAAATGTATTATTGTATTGTATGTCTTTATTTATATAGCGCCATTAATGTACATAGCGCTTCACAGTGGTAATACACGGGGTAATCAAATAAATAACAGATAGTATAAATAATAGGTCATGGGAATAAGTGCTACAGGCATAAAAGTAACATTAAGGAAGAAAAGTCCCTGCTCCGAGGAGCTTACAATCTAATTGGTAGGTAGGGAGAACGTACAGAGACAGTAGGAGGGAGTTCTGGTAAGTGCGTCTGCAGGGGGCCAAGCTTTATGTATCATGTGTCCAGTATTATCCCCACTGCTATTCATACGCTTCTTTAAGCAAGTGTGTCTTAAGGTGGGTCTTAAAGGTCGATAGAGAGTTTGCTAGTTGGATACTGAGGGTAAGGGCATTCCAGAGGTGTGGGGCAGTCAGTGAAAAGGGTTTAAGGCGGGAGAGGGCTTTAGATACAAAGGGGGTAGAAAGAAGACATCCTTGAGAAGAACGCAAGAGTCTGGATGGTGCATAACGAGAAATTAGGGCTGAGATGTAAGGAGGGGCATTTAATAATAAAACATTTTTAATAATATTATCATAATATCTAATAATGATCATAATGAACAATGCTCACCATCATTAGTAGATATAAACTAATGATCATCAGAAATATCAAAAAATATTATTAGGAAATAATAGTTTATGACTAATAATAGGCTAAATATACATAATCAAAATGAATACAGTAATCATCACTATTAGTAGTGTGGGTGTTATTAAAAACTCATAATGAACAAAAAGTGATAAACTAATAATCAAAATGATCATATATAATATTAATACCTAATAATAGTCAGAATGAACAATAATGATTATCGCTGTATTATATTGTAGTATGATCTATAGAATTAATAATCACCAAAAATAGTAATAATGGTTGTATTAATGGTTACCGATAGTAATGATTGTTATAAATAACTAATTAATAATAATCATTAATAAGACTAAGATCCTAATGAATAATGATTGTCATCAATATTAATACTGACTGGCACTGAGAGTTTGAAGCAGGGGAGCCTGGTTCAATTCCCGGTGTCGGCTCCTTGTGACCTTGGGCAAGTCACTTTATCTCCCTGTGCCTCAGGCACCAAAAAAATAGATTGTAAGCTCCACGGGGCAGGGACCTGTGCCAGCAAAATGTCTCTGTAAAGCGATACGTAAAACTAGCAGCGCTATACAAGAACATGCTGTTATTATTATTATTAATGTATATATTTTTATTTAGACCTATATAAAGTATTACATACATTATATTATATTAATTGATCATTGTAAATTATGAATAATTATTAATATTTCATAATCCTTATTAATAATAATAGGATTATAAGCATAGTAAATATAATAACAAGTATAATGAATGTTCACTGAGAATCATTATCAACATGAATTATTATCAAAACAGTAATAATGGTGTTAATAGATAATATCTGAGCGTAACTGAGATTAATAAAAGTAATTCATATTAATAACAATGATGTATTCATAATTACACCCTGACGTAGCTCTGTCCGCTGTTAATAAAGTTTGTTCAAAGACAAAAGAAAATGGCTGAATCCAAGGCCGCACGTTGTCCGAAAGCCCCAAAGATGAACTGCCAGAACTCAAAATGGCGAACCCATTTCTCTTCGTGCGTTTCACGGTGACTCTTCCAGCTGTCAGCATGGCGCCGCGGATGCGGAAGTGACGTCTAAACCGCATTGCCCTTAACCAAGATGGCGCTTTACAAAAAATGCGCGTGCGCATTTTGCTGCGAGGCATACGGGTGATGCCAGCAAGAGGTGTGAGTGAGGTCGGAAGTGGCGTGTAAGTCCTGAGAGGAAGTGGAAGCCCCTGTATAATACGGCTGGAGACCCCGCCCCGGCCTCTTTCCGCTCCAAGCTCTGACTGGTGAAGATCCAGCCGAGGAGACACGTGAGTGATCTATCTATCGCTGTATATCTATCGCTATATATCTATCGCTGTATATCTATCACTATATATCTATCGCTGTATATCTATCACTATATATCTATCGCTGTATATCTATCACTATATATCTATCGCTATATATCTATCCCACAGCTTGCATGTATATTCCTCTACTAGTGCGTGTGTGATTGTTATATATATGACATGGTCCCTCCCCTGTGAGGGGAAAGTTATATGTTGTTGTAATATATGTGTGTACACCTTGTTTTATTTGTGTGTGTTTATATTTGTGTTCTCAGCACTGCATATACTTGCACTTAGACTGTAAATCCTTTTCCTACTACTTTTGTCTGAAGCGCTTATTCCCATTGTGTTACGTCATGTGTATTACTGCGGTGAAGTGCTATGCACAGGTATGGCGTGCAATATAATAAAAATCTATATAAATACGTGTGTGTATATGTGTAATATATATATATATATATATATATATACATACACACACGCGCGCACGCTCCTTGTTCATGTGATCTGTGTGGTGTTTTTCCCTCCCATGATGGTTGGGCTGATGTTGCAGTGTGGCGGGGTCAGTAATGTGATGGGGTTAGTGTGACATCACTGTGCAACTGAGGCTACATCAGTGGATCTCTGATGTCATCCCGATAATGGCATGTGCCCCTTCTGGATGGCTCATTTTATTAGGGGTCTCATGCCTGGGTATTGCACTGAATCAATTGCTGTCTCTCTTCTTTTAAAAGATGGTGCCTCTTCTCCCACCGTCCCATATCTCACCCTCTCTAATCTGGCGCATTGGATGGCTGTTCCTATTGCTTTTCTCTCGCATTTTAGCCTTGTCTGCTTGTATTGCTTTCTCTGACGCAGGTCTTCTCTCTGTGTTACAGGATGTCAGATTGGGAGACCGTTCCCGTTGGGGCTGAGACCCCTGAGATCAAACTGTTTGGGAAATGGAGCACGGACGATGTGCAGATCAATGACATATCACTGCAGGTGTGTGTGTCTGTGTGTGTGTCTGTGTGTGTGTCTGTGTGTGTGTGTCTGTGTGTGTGTGTTTTTGTGTGTGTGTGTGTGTTTTTATATGTATGTGTGTGTGTGTGTGTGTGTGTGTGTGTGTGTGTGTGTGTGTGTGTGTGTGTGTGTGTGTGTGTGTGTGTTTTTATATGTGTGTGTGTGTGTGTGTGTGTGTGTGTGTGTGTGTGTGTGTGTTTTTATATGTATGTGTGTGTGTGTGTGTGTTTTTATATGTATGTGTGTGTGTGTGTGTGTGTGTGTGTGTGTGTGTGTGTGTGTGTGTGTGTGTATATATCTATATATATATATATATCTATATATGTGTGTATATATATTTCTCAAATGGAAATATTACTGTATGCTCATTTGCATGTCTTAGACAGGTCTGAAACCCCGCCTTTCACCATTAGCACACAGCACTTCCACTGCAGCAAGGGATTCTGGGAAATGACATGCAAATGAGCACACAGTGCCACTTTTTGCTTCAAACCCATTTTAAACATGGTTCTCTATAGGCTTAAGCTTGCTGCATGGTCACAGCTTTGAGCACAGCCAGCTTAAGCCTATAGAGAACCATGTTTAAAATGGTTTTGAAGCAAAAAGTGGCACTGTGTTCTCATTTGCGTGTCATTTCCCAGAATCCCTTGCTGCAGTGGAAGTGCTGGGTGATGGTGAAAGGTGGGGTTGCAGACCTGTCTAAGACATGCAAATGAGCATTCTGTAATATTTGCTATATGCTTTGCTGTGGAGGGTTTTTGTCACTTTTTTTACTCGCCATAACGTGTGTGTGTGTGTGTGTGTGTGTGTGTGTGTGTGTGTGTGTGTGTGTGTGTGTGTGTGTGTGTGTGTGTGTGTGTGTGTGTGTGTGTGTGTGTGTGTGTGTGTGTGTGTTCGCCAAATCACCCAAAAATCTACTCGCCCAACCAAAAAAATCTACTTTCCACCTAGCTCCTGCCCCTAGCCCGACTTTTAAAAAATGGAATAAATTCCTAATAAGAATTGTGGGTGACGCACGCCGGCTGGCTGTGTGGGTGACGCACGCCGGCTGGCTGTGTGGGTGACGCACGCCGGCTGGCTGTGTGGGTGACGCACGCCGGCTGGCTGTGTGGGTGACGCACGCCGGCTGGCTGTGTGGGTGACGCACGCTGGCTGGGTGGGTGACGCTGGGTGGCTGGCTGACTGCCTGACGCACGCCGGCTGGCTGACTGCCTGACGCACGCCGGCTGGCTGACTGCCTGACGCACGCCGGCTGGCTGACTGCCTGACGCACGCCGGCTGGCTGACTGCCTGACGCACGCCGGCTGGCTGACTGCCTGACGCACGCCGGCTGGCTGACTGCCTGACGCACGCCGGCTGGCTGACTGCCTGACGCACGCCGGCTGGCTGACTGCCTGACGCACGCCGGCTGGCTGACTGCCTGACGCACGCACGCCGGCTGACTGCCTGACGCACGCACGCCGGCTGACTGCCTGACGCACGCACGCCGGCTGACTGCCTGACGCACGCACGCCGGCTGACTGCCTGACGCACGCACGCCGGCTGACTGCCTGACGCACGCACGATGGCTGACTGACTGTGTGGCTGGCTGGCTGACTGTGTGGCTTGCTGGCTGGCTGCCTGTGTGGCTTGCTGGCTGGCTGCCTGTGTGGCTTGCTGGCTGACTGCCTGTGTGGCTGACTGACTGACTGGTTGCCTGGCTGACTGACTGACTGACTGGTTGCCTGACTGACTGGTTGCCTGACTGACTGACTGGTTGCCTGACTGACTGGTTGCCTGACTGACTGGTTGCCTGACTGACTGGTTGCCTGACTGACTGACTGGTTGCCTGACTGACTGACTGGTTGCCTGACTGACTGACTGGTTGCCTGACTGACTGACTGGTTGCCTGACTGACTGACTGGTTGCCTGACTGACTGACTGGTTGCCTGACTGACTGACTGGTTGCCTGACTGACTGACTGACTGGTTGCCTGACTGACTGACTGACTGGTTGCCTGACTGACTGGTTGCCTGGCTGACTGACTGACTGGTTGCCTGGCTGACTGACTGACTGGTTGCCTGGCTGACTGACTGACTGGTTGCCTGGCTGACTGACTGACTGGTTGCCTGGCTGACTGACTGACTGGTTGCCTGGCTGACTGACTGACTGGTTGCCTGGCTGACTGACTGACTGGTTGCCTGGCTGACTGACTGACTGGTTGCCTGGCTGACTGACTGGTTGCCTGGCTGGGTGGCTGACTGACTGGCTTGGGTGGGTGACTGGGTGGCGGTAGCTGTGCGGGTCCTCCTCGGGCCCCCCGCACAACGGCCATCCGATCCGACCGTGCTCATCCGATCCGACCGTGCTCATCCGATCCGACCGCGCTATAACTGGGGTTGCGCTAATTTGGCAAAAATGGCCGTGGCGTGCCCGGTCGGGAGGAGGTGGAGTGAGGCGCCGACAGCCCTACACGATCCCCCCCGCCCCCCGCGAAGCTCCGCACCAATCCCCCGCCAGCAGCTCCGCACCGATTTCCCAAGACCTGTACCGATCCCACCCAGCAGCCCCACGATGCCCCCAGCAGCCATGACACCAGAGGTAGGGGGGGGAGGGGTGGGGACTGTGTGTGGTGTTTTTTTTAATATTCGGGGTCCACGCTCAAACCGCGTTATATTATAATAAATATCTGGCCATGTCTCCCTGCAAATAAAATAAATCACTGCAGGTATTTATATGCAAACTACAAACACCCAATGCATGCATTCATATACGCTTCCTATATAGTGGGTCAGTCAGGATTCCATTGCAATATGCCAACTTTCTGCACAGCGTGGGGGCAATAATGTAGCCGTGCACTTTCTATAATATGCATCATGTGTAATGTATGTATATGGTGTCAGGATTACATTGCAGTGAAGGAGAAGTATGCAAAGTTCCTGCCACACAGCGGGGGTCGTTATGCTGCGAAGCGCTTTCGCAAGGCTCAGTGCCCCATCGTGGAGCGCCTGACAAACTCGCTTATGATGCACGGAAGGAACAACGGCAAGAAACTCATGACTGTCCGAATCGTCAAGCACGCCTTTGAGATCATCCACCTGCTAACTGGGGAGGTAATTACATGTTAGTTACACTCCTTCATTATCCCACTTAATAGAACTTTATTAATGCTTTATTACAGCCCCGTATAATAGTGAGGTGTTAATTGTCCCTATGTAGCAACTCTGGTAGCCAATGCAAAAGTAAAGACAGATGCTGCATGTCACGTACGACCCCCTGCTAGCACGCGACCTGCATACGGGACAAGGGTTAATACCGACGCTCGCAAGCGCACCCACTCTTCGCCTCCTCAAAAGGTCCCTCAAATGAGTTGTATCTCTCCTCAAGCCGTCCCAATATACCACCGCCACCTGTAAAACAGAAAATCCTATACAGTACATTACCACATGCTATGGATTTTTCCCAGAGAGGCGCTGGTTCAGAAGATGAGGTCTGCCATGTTTTCCAAGCACGCACCATGTCAGATCTGACGTTTTACAACCTGACTTAAGTACAATTCTTTCTTTGGGCACCGTCATGAGCCCACCCCTTCTACACAGTACCTGGAAGCTGTTCTCCCCCAACCCTGTCTGTAGACCTTTATTAATTCAATTGACACCTGGAGTGGGCCATCCACACTGACCCCCCCACCCCCCCAAGTAAATCCCTTTGAAATTGAGAGCAGCTCAAAGAAACAGTTCTGACCTGTTTCAGACTCAGCATTTTGTATTTTTGTTAAAAGAAGTGTAGCTCATTAACCCCTTAAGTAGCAGAGGGTTTAAAATATCGATTACTTCATGACATTATCATGATACTGCACACCTTAAGTAGAAAAATAACAGCAATACTGTTAACGGTGCTCCTGTGTTTGAAGGATAGCCTGCAGTTAATCCAATGAACATAGTAAGGAGAAGCAACACAAGGCACTTTCGGGTTTACTTAATATAATGTATTACAACCAATACACAACGTTTCGACCCATAGGTCTTTCTCAAGTGAAAAAAAAGTGTCATTTAATAAATTTAGATTAAGTAAAACCGAAAGTGCCTTGTGTTGCTTCTCCCTGCAACTCTGTTAGCACCATGACATTGGGGATGGTGACCTAGTTCCTGTCCTTAACTAATACCCCTGTTTATTTTCATGAGCCTTCATTCTTCTCCCAGAATCCCCTGCAGGTTCTGGTAAACGCCATCATCAACAGCGGCCCCCGAGAAGACTCGACGCGTATTGGCAGAGCTGGCACAGTGAGAAGACAGGCGGTGGATGTGTCGCCACTCAGGAGGGTCAATCAGGTAATAGGGGTGTTGGGAGGAAGAGAGGTGGGACTGTCGTGAGGCAGAAAGTGGATGTCACCTCGGGGTGGTTGGTCACGTAACAAGGGGGAGGCTGGGAGAGATGCAGAGTCAGTCTGGAGTTATGGGGGGGGGTTTTAGAAGGGAAGATGGAGTGCTGGCACAGTTAGGAGGCAAGCAGTGGATGTCTCCAAAGGATGGTCAGTTGGTTAGCAATGGGAGGGGGGGAATGAGGGAGAGAAGTGCGCCCAGGCCTTTGATGCTAATAGGGGTTTTTAAAGGGTGTGGTGATATATAGGGGTACAGCCCCAGTGTCGGCTGCTGCATGCGCGCCTGTTAGGCTGTGTAAACCGCGATGTCCGGTCTGGCTGAGCCCCATTGAGGGGCGGTTCTTGTTCTTGCAGCGCATGCCATAGCGCGCGCTGCAGTTGACACTGGAGACTTGGCCTTAGGATACGCTTGCTTCCGAGGCTATCTGGTTCCTGTGCACTGTGACTCGGAGTGATGTATAATGTGGGGTATCACACACACGGTATTAAGCCTCTCTTGCCCCACAGGCCATCTGGCTCCTCTGCACCGGTGCTCGTGAAGCTGCCTTCAGGAACATTAAGACCATCGCAGAGTGCGTGGCTGACGAGCTCATCAATGCAGCCAAGGTGAGTGTGACAAAGAGAGCCGCCTTCAGGGGTAGAGCCAAGCATGGCCACAACTGATATGCTTGTGTGTGCCCCATGTTGAGTTTGAGTTGGTATATTTAGAGTATTTATATTCACCCTCTGACACTTTCCCTCCAGGGCTCTTCTAACTCGTATGCTATCAAGAAGAAGGATGAGCTGGAGAGAGTAGCCAAATCCAACCGTTAAGCGCGCACCAGCAGCCTCCTAGCGTGCAGGGCATCTCATACAAATAAAGAAATCTGTTATCTACAATCTGTCTTGTCTCATGAGGGGGGGGGGGGGGGAGGGTTGCACCACAAGCTTTTGTCTCTATACAGAGGTGTGGTCTTAGTGCTACCATCACATGTCATGGTGTGTCTGCATGTACCTCGAAATGTGTGCTCGCCTGTCTGCGGATCGCCGAGTGTATCTTGTGTGAACAAGTATAACAGATTCTTGATGTATCCAATGACTTGCAGAAAAACTTGCATTGTA
This sequence comes from Ascaphus truei, assembly GCF_040206685.1. Lineage (NCBI taxonomy): Eukaryota > Metazoa > Chordata > Amphibia > Anura > Ascaphidae > Ascaphus > Ascaphus truei. The sequence goes on from NC_134502.1 coordinate 9,892,468, forward strand.
TTACTTGATGGTTAAAAAACAGTGTGTTGCCTCCTGCAGACACATCAAAGTATGGAACCTGCCTAAAAACACAGTGACTTACAATAATTAAGCCATGGTACGAACACAGTATAGCCAGCATTAACAGACATGATCAGTGACCCCCTGTTGGCACAAGTTGAGTGAAATGTTGGTGTTCTGACCAAATGAACCCCAAAAGTGTCACAGGTGACACCAACAGCCATGCAGTGTAGAGGGGGATGTTGCTTTTGCGCATCATAATTGCTCCCTACACTGCTTCATGGCCAGTGCGCTGATTACTACCCTGCACGCCTAGTTTGCTACTCGCCAAGCGTCTGAGATCAGATGCATTGTGTAAGGACCACAACCCTTTCTAATAGCATGTCTGACATTCGATGCATCGTAAATTCTGCTCTATTTGGTACAATTTTTGAATTGCCTTAAAATTGCAGGCAACCCTTTAGGAAACACCCTAGGGGCCCAGGTTGAAAATCACTGAACTAGACAGAACCGTGTAAGGAAAAAAAATGAAATTGCATGACCTAAAAGATGGGGGAAAAACCTAGCATAAAGTCCTCTGAGACGAAGTATTACAAGTTGAGAGAATGAATTAAACAGCAGCGCATGTGCTGGAAACCATGGTTGAAAGGAAATGTAATTAACGTATAACACGCCAGAGTGTATAACACTGAAAGCAAAAAGGTTCTTTCTAAGGAATATGATCCACTGAATCAGTGGATTCCCGGGTATTGAGATTCAGAATTGCGGACCCAAATAGAGCAAGATCTTGATGAGCCACTGTGATGAGTTGTCTTAAGTCCTCTGTAAAACACCAATGTTGGATCGCTAGAAAATTGGAAGAAGTGTAGCGCAAGGGATATGTGCAAAGCAAAGTCTAAAAGTAAATATAGGTCGCTGTTTTATCCAGTCAAGCTTCAGGGCTTCAATCTAACAAAAGAAAAAGCAAAGTTGCAGACTTGTGCCCGCCCCGGGGGCTAAGGTATTTAGAAAGATTGATCGTAGCCAAAAGTTCTTTCAGGTTTCCCTGTAGTGTGAGCCACATAGTTACATAGTAGATGAGGTTGTAAAAAGACTTACGTCCATCAAGTTCAACCTATGCTAAATTTAGATATATGATAACAGATATTTTATCTATGCTTATTGATCCAGAGGAAGGCAAACAAAACCCCAGAGTCACATCATCCAACGATATCTGATATCTCATAAGGGGAAAGATGAATTCCTTCTTGACTCCAACCTGCCCTGACACAAGGGCATATAATCACATAATTGACCAACTGATTCTTGCACAAGAATAGTCATTGCTAGCTGGGTGAGGGTTTGTGAAGACACAACCAGTTATCGTATAGCTTGGTGTATCGAAAGTACTGCGCTTTAGAAAGGTGAGTACATGTTGTCGTTCTGTATTGTTTGTGTTTCAATAAGAAAATCTTTGAGGTTTTTGGCACCCAGTAAAATTTCATGGCACAAAGCTCCTTCATGGAGACGGAAATAGAAATCTATCATTTATCATAAAAAAAACAAGTGGAAAAGATGCAAGGGGTTTCAACATAACACATGAATTGTACATACATTAATATAATGTAAATAATGCTTATTTAAAAAAAAAAAAACGGGGTGTAGGCCGAGCACGCGCATTGTAAGTCAAACTTCTTTGCGTTTTGTCACTGAAACTGTTATTTTTATTATTTACATTTAATTATAAACTTTTGAGAGTAATGGCATTTAGATACTGTACAATCCAAAATATATGTATCTTTAGTTATATAAGTAAATTATATCATGTATTCCAAGTGATAGTATGGAAATTATACTCTCAAATCTTCCATTGAGCTAAAAACATCACAAATACAATTTGTGTGACAAAAGACGAAGATTCATTTAAAATGTGTGTGCTCGGTGCGCACACCCTTTTTTTGTCCTGCCTGTGGCACAGTAAAAGTTGCGTAGGTTAGGAAGACCTACCTACTAGCAGTAGTACTAGGCTCTGGGGTGCCCTAGTGCAAGTTCACAAAAAGCCCCCCCCCCCTTCTCTCAGAACACCACATGTGGAGTGGGTGCGGTGACGGAGGAAGGCCATCCAGGCGGTGATTGTTGAAGTTGGGTCTAAGGCCATGATTATCCCAGAAATCGAGTGCTACGCTGCACAGCTTCAAAACAATCAAATGCAATGAAAGCGCACATACCATTCGTGACGGTAGTGCTGCAACGTACTGCAAAGCTGTCTCGTCAAGAGATTTTGTTTTGTTGTGATTGGCCAATCACAGTGCATCTTAAACATACCAATCACACACTCCATGGAGTAGTGCTACAAATAGCTGATGCATGTGCACATGTAGCACTGCTACGATGACGTCACCGGATCGCTCTGCAGTTTCTGGTATAATTGAGGCCTTCGTTCCGTGTTCGCACCACCTGGGTGGGCTGCCTGCTAAGGCCCCGCACCACAGGTAGAGCCCAGGGAGGGAGGCAGAGACAGCCTTTAGAAATGCCAGAACACTGGCTGCTAACAGGTGGACAGCATGATGGGGCTCCCCAAGAGCTGGTCCCCTCTGCACAGGACCAGCGTGCTAAGGGTTAACATTTGCTTGTACTTTGTGGAATGTCAACCCCACTCACTGTAATATTAATGAGCCAAGAGGACACAAAGAACTTTGTGTCCACAGCTGCATTGAATTTCAACCACCCCAGTGTACATCTGCGTTGCTCCAAAGTCGGACAGCCTTTAGCGCAGCCAAAGGGTGTGAGCCGTTCGCTGATGTTAAAACTGCTCTATTTCAATCTGAAACTCACCAGCCCTTTATCCCCTGTACCCAATTTTCCAACTCTTATCTGTCTATGAAATGTCTGTGAGTTGACTGTATAACCCTGTTCTTTTAATATAACCATGTATTTTTATAACTGAAGATGATGGGCCCTAGTGCAGCCAATCACCTCTATCACCACCTACGGAGAGACTGAGCAGGAGGCACGCCACTTACGGACTACCTATAGCCTGGAGACACATCCATTCACTGCTGAATTACACTGGTCTGTAGAGAACTCTCGAGACAAAAGAGAAAAAGGGGGAGCACAGGTTGAGGTATGCTGAATGGTAACAAATTATTCAGCTCGGGCGTGTAAGTTCCCGGGCTAATAAACATGGGGACGGTAGAGTGTGTGATAACATAAACACTTACACGGCCTTGTGTAAATGCTGTTACATCAAGGTTTCTTTTCTTTCTGGGTTCTCCTGGTGCGAAGTTTCTTTTCTTCGGATCTTGATAATGAATTCTTCAGATAGCCGGGTCCCGTTAAATGCGAAGTTCCCCTCCAAATAAAGGACAACACAGAATGTTTAGGGACAAATACAGTTTCAAAAGATCAATGGTTAATTTCAAAAGGTAAAGGGAGTATATAAAAAGCAGAAAAAAGTGCTGCAAACACTCACACGGGCAGATGTGAGTGCAATCTTGAGGGACGTAACTCTATCCTCTGCATCCAAATAATATAAATGCAAGGGATACACCCTCTGAGTGTGGGAGAGAGAGAGAGTGTGGGAGAGAGAGAGAGTGTGGGAGAGAGAGAGAGTGTGAGAGAGAGAGTGTGGGAGAGAGAGTGTGGGAGAGAGTGGGAGAGAGAGTGAGTGTGGGAGAGAGAGTGAGTGTGGGAGAGAGAGTGAGTGTGGAGGGAGAGGGTGGGTGACACACACACAGAGGGTGGGTGATACACAGAGAGAGAGTGGAGGGAGAGGGTGGGTGACACACACAGAGGGTGGGTGATACACAGAGAGAGAGGGTGGGTGACTGACTGACGGTGAGTGACTGGGTGGGTGGGTAGGTGACTGACCTTAGGTGATTGACTGGATGGGTAGGTGACTGACTTTAGGTGACTGACTGGGTGGGTAGGTGACTGACTACTTGTGGTCTCTCTCCCCTCCCTACACACACACACTCTCCCCCCTACACACACACACACTCCCCCCCTACACACACACTCTTCCCCCCCACACACACACTTTCCGGAGGATCTGTCGGCAGGAACACTCACGGAGCAGTGTTGGCCATCTTGCTCCCAACTCTTCCTGCGGCTGTTGGCCGCGTTCATGGGGGGGGGAGGGGGAAGCCCCCTCCACACACTGGAGTAAGGGGGGAAGCGCCAAGACTCGGCTCTCCAGCCTCCCCACCCTGTTAGTGCCGTCAGCTTCCTCACAGCCCGCCCACATCGAGCGGGCAAGCATGGGAACGGGAACCACCACCCCACCCACGTGCACAGATGCGCAACACAGACCCCTCCCCCCCCCCGCGCCCATCTCCCGCATCCCAGGTGGTGTGCTTAAGTTATGGTGAGTAAAAAAAGTGACAAAAACCCTCCACAGGAAAGCAAATATGCAAATACAGCTGTATGCTCATCTGCATGTCTTAGGCAGGTCTGCAACCCCGCCTTTCCCCATCATCACACAGCACTTCCACTGCAGCAAGGGATTCTGGGAAATGACATGCAAATGAGCACACAGTGTCACTTTTTATCTCAACCTCACATTACATGAGCAACCCTAAGGCCTCGGTCCCGCTGCGCTCGGCGGCGCGGGCGGCCACACGCGAGTTCCCCACCAGCAGGGGAATCCTCCCGAGCCGGTCCCGGTCCCCCCTGGCTGCACAGCGCACTACACGCTGTGGCGCGTCAGCCGCTAGGGGATACAAGAGAATGGTGTTCCCTAGCGTTGACGCGTCACGTGGTGTGGCTGTGAGCCAATGGGGAGGGGAGGCTTCGGGAGGAGGAGAGGCTTCGGGGAGCGGGGAGGAGTGTGGAGTGAAAGCAGCGTGAGTGCCTGTCTGTGTGTGTGTGTGTGTGTGTGTGTGTCTGAGTGCGTGAGTGCCTGTCTGCGTGTGTGTATGTGTGTGCCTGAGTGCGTGAGTGCCTGTCTGTGTGTGTGTATGTGTGTGCCTGAGTGCGTGAGTGCCTGTCTGTGTGTGTGTATGAGTGCGTGCGTGCCTGTCTGTGTGTGTGTATGTGAGTGCGTGAGTGCCTGTATGTGTGTGCCTGAGTGCGTGAGTGCCTGTCTGTGTGTGTGTATGAGTGCGTGAGTGCCTGCCTCTGTCTGTGTGTGTGTGTGTATGAGTGCGTGAGTGCCTGCCTGTGTGTGCGCGCGTGTGTGTGTATGAGTGCGTGAGTGCCTGCCTGTGTGTGTGTGTGTGTGTGTGTGCGTGTATGTGTGTGCCTGAGTGCCTGCCTCTGTCTGTGTGTGTGTGTATGAGTGCGTGAGTGCCTGCCTGTGTGTGTGTATGAGTGCGTGAGTGCCTGCCTGCCTGTGTGTGTGTGTGTGTGTGTATGTGTGTGCCTTAGTGCGTGAGTGCCTGTCTGTGTGTGTATGTGCCTGAGTGCGTGAGTGCCTGCCTCTGTCTGTGTCTGAGTGCGTGCATGCCTGTCTGTGTGTGTGTATGTGTGTGCCTGAGTGTGTGTGTGTCTGAGTGCGTGCATGCCTGTCTGTGTGTGTGTATGTGTGTGCCTGAGTGCCTGCCTCTGTCTGTCTGTGTGTGCGCGTGTGTGTGTATGAGTGCCTGCGTGTGTGTGTGTGTGTGTGTGCCTGCGTGTGTGTGTTGCTTACTTACCTTAAATCAGCAGCTCCAGCACGAGTCCATGAAGGGAGGGGGGGGAGAATAGCGGGTCCCTCCGCTCAAGCCACGCCCCCCCTCCCGGTCAAACCTCCCGCTCCGGCTCCCGCTCCCTACAGACCGCATATCGCGGTCTGTGTATGTCAGCGCCCCGCCTGTATGCAGTGCGGGCGCGCTGACTCTGGGAGCGGGGCCTTAGCCTTAGCCAATGCATGCTGCTTTAGACACAGCTTTTAAGGAAGGACTTGGGAGATGCAAAGCCAGTAAACTCACTCACAGACATGTTTCAACCTTGATGGGTATCATCAGTGTGAGGTTGGTTGCTGGCATTTGCTATATATATATATACTGTATGTAGAATCCACAGAAGCAGCCGGCACTCCACTTGCAAGTAGAAAAAAATGGGTGCTTGTCCCATAAAGCAATAATAAACCATACGATACCGTTTGAAGCACGAGATCAGGAGACAGCACTCTGGTAAGTTTGATCACGAGTTTTTGTACTGAAAAAGACACTTACTTATACACCCCATTGGTTCTGAATGTATCAAATTGTGCCATTATTTATATGGTGTGCACTATCCCCAATTAAGACCTTTGGAGCTGTGTTTGTGGGCTTTACTGATACATATTGCAATTTGTTTTACACACTGTTAGCTATTGCATGCCCAATACTTGATGGATTCAGAGCACAAGTAATTCCATACAGCCACGTCATCCTTGTATATATATATTTTACAGTTCTCTTTGATAAAGGGCAGACGCCTGAAACGCGTAAGAGATTTTTACTCACCACTTACCATGATGTCGATCATGCAATAAAGGACTTTTATTCATTTTGGTGTTTAGCCCCTGCATTTGCTCTGCTGTGCTCCGCTTACCTCCCGCAGGATTTTTTCTACTGTTTATCATCAGCGTGACGCACGCCTAAGGAACAGCTGATATCTGCTAACTGTGAGTACCCCAGTCCGCTTACCTGCGTTCTGGGGCCAATGTTCCTTGTACCCACATACCTCCTAAGGGGGACATTATACTGTTCTTAGGTAATCAGATATTTTACACTGATTTTACCGTTAGATACAGGTCCCGCCCGCCATAGAGGAGTAAGGGTTAACTGTATGGAACACACGGTTTACATGCTTCATAAGACGGCTTTTCCAACTTGTTATTGATCATATGACATATACCTACTATCATTTCTACAAGGAATACCACTTAGCTGAGCACGGTACTGGGGATCTTTTCCCTATTTTTTCACTATATATATTTTATCCCTACACGATTCTCTGCACTATTTTGGTGAGCACATTAGGTGTTCCACGTTAATTGCTTCCTTGCCAGCCATTCTGCCCATCAGCCTGTTCGCGCGAACAGTTAATTCACATGGGTCATTGACTATGCGCATGCTCATTAATACATTAGTACTATTTACCAGTTTAATATATTCAAGATGGCCACCGTTCTCCCTGTGATAGGTTGCTTATAGGGCACACAGGCAGGTGATGCTAATTTTCTGTGATTGGTGTTTTTCAGCAGCACTGGGGTTTTGGGCTATATATATATATATGTACTCTGCACTGCATTCATTGCACCACCTTGAAAAAGGTCCCACTGCGGGACCGAAACGTCCGTTTATGTGTCTTTTTAAATAAAAAACTCGTGATCAAACTTACCAGAGTGCTGTCTCCTGATCTCGTGCTTCAAACGGTATCGTATGTGTTTTTATATATATATGTATATATATATATATATATATATATATATATATATATATATATATACCACAATTATTAAGGTTATCGTGGGTAAAAAAAAGTGACAAAAACCCCTCCACAGTAAAGCATAAAGCAACTGTAAATATTACTGTATGTTCATTTGCATGTCTTAGACAGGTCTGCAACCCTATCTTTCCCCATTATCGCCCAGCATACAGCGCTTCCACTGCAGCAAGGGATTCTGGGAAATTACATGCAAATGATTTGCATCTCATCCCAGCCTCTGTCTAAAAGCTGTGTTTAAAACAGAATGAATTGGCTTGAGGATTTGCTTGTGTAATACGAGCTTGAGACAAAAGGTGGCACTGTGTGCTCATTTGCATGTCATTTCCCAGAATCCCTTGCTGCAGTGGAAGCGCTGTATGCTGGGCGATAATGGGGAAAGATAGGGTTGCAGACCTGTCTAAGACTTGCAAATGAACATCTTATACTATATTAGTGAAAGCACTATATGCCTGCCTGGATGTCCGGTGTCCCTAGGGGAAATCTCATTGGTCCCTTGGCCCGCCCCCGCACACCTCTCATTGGCCTGAGGCGGAGTGACGGGACAAAGGACACACAGGGACACACACAGGGACACACACACGGACACGGACGGGGACACACACACACAATCACCTCCCGGTGCCCCTCACTCTCCCCCGTCAGCTGGACCGCACCTCAACTTCCACACACCCCCCACCCTCCCTGTGCCCGAACTTACCCGGAGTCCCGTGTACACACACACACAGACATTCCCACCCCCCCCAAGCTCACACACACCTCACCCCCCCCCCCCCAAGCTCATCCCCCCCAAGCTCACACCCCCCACACCCCCCCAAGCTCACACCCCGGCGCCGCTACAGTCAGCGGGGGAGCGGAGCGAGCGCCTGGGACACACGCGGGGGAGCGGCCACAACACGCGGCCTCCCGCCTCACATCCACGTGGGAGCGGCCGGATGAGTGAGGCAGCGGCCGGATGAGTGAGGCAGCGGCCGGATCAGTGAGGCAGCGGCCGGATCAGTGAGGCAGCGGCAGGACGGGTGAGCTCCCCCCCCTCCACATGCTACGTGCTGCTCTTGCCCCTCCGCTCCCGGCTCCCCCCTGTCACCGCGTGACAGGCCGCGGGACGTGAGATGGGAGGGGGGATGCCCCTCCGGTCCCGGCTCCCCCCTGTCACCGCGTGACAGGCCGCGGGACGTGAGATGGGAGGGGGGATGCCCCTCCGGTCCCGGCTCCCCCCTAGGCCGCGGGACGTGAGATGGGAGGGGAGATGCCCCTCCGCTCCCGGCTCCCCCCTGTCACTGCGTGACAGGCCGCGGGACGTGAGATGGGAGGGGGGATGCCCCTCCGGTCCCGGCTCCCCCCTAGGCCGCGGGACGTGAGATGGGAGGGGGGATGCCCCTCCGCTCCCGGCTCCCCCGTCACCGCGTGACAGGCCGCGGGACGTGAGATGGGAGGGGGGATGCCCCTCCGGTCCCCGCTTCACCTTCTCCCCACCGTTGTCCCCGCTGCCTGCGCAGGAGGAGGGGGGGGGAGCGGGTGTTGGTGCTGGTGTGTGTAATTGTGTGAGACTGTGTGTGAGTGTCTATGACTGTGTGAAACTGTTTGAAACTGTGAAAGTGTGTGTGACTGTGTGTGAGTGTGTGTAACTGTCTGTGATTGTCTGTAAGTGTGTGTGTGTGTGTGTGTGTGTGTGTGTGTGTGTGTGTGTGTGTGTGTGTGTGTGTGTGTGTGTGTGTGTGTGTGTGTGTGTGTGTGTGTGTGTGTGTGTGTGGTGCACTGTGCAGTGTGAGCAATGAGCAGTTGTGCAGTGTGCAGTGTGTGTCAATGTGAGCAGTGTGTGCAGTGTGAGCAATGAGCACTGTGTGTGCACTGTGTGCAGTGTGCGCAATGACAGTGTGTCAGTGTGTGCAGTGTGACCAATGAGCAGTGTGTGTGCAGTATGCAGTGTGTGTCAGTCTGAGCAGTGTGTGTGCAGTGTGCAGTGTGACCATTGAGCAGTGTGTGTGCAGTATGCAGTGTGTGTCAGTGTGTGCAGTGTGAGCAGTGTGTGTGCAGTGTGCAGTGTGTCAGTGTGAGCAATGAGCTGTGTGTGTGTGCAGTGTGTGTGCAGTGTGCAGTGTGTGTCACTGTGACCAGTGTGTGTGCAGTGTGTGTCACTGTGAGCTGTGTGTGCGCAGTGTGCGTCAGTGCGACCAATGAGCAGTGTGTGTGCAGTGTGCAGTGTGCAGTGTGTGTGTGCAGTGTGAACAATGAGCAGTGTGTGTCAGTGTGAGCACGGTTCACATCCCGGGCAACGCCGGGTCTCTCAGCTAGTACAGTAATATATGTGTATATGTGTATATGTGTATATGTGTATATGTGTATACTGAGTTAAGTTATGGTGAGTAAAAAAAGTGACAAAAACCCTCCACAGCAAAGCAAATATGCAAATGTCAATACAACTGTATGCTCATCTGCATGTCTTAGGCAGGTCTGCAACCCCTATAAAGGATATACGAAAACCAAGCCTGTTGGTTGTGAAGATTGTTGATCCTCACGGTGGGCTTTTCAAGCCCACCGTGAGGATCAACAATCTTCACAACCAACAGGCTTGGTTTTCGTATATCCTTTATAGTGGTAAAATTTTATAGGCGCCCACGGAACTATTCCCTGTCCATACTGTTTTCCTGACCAGGGGGTCAGGCTTTGTGTCCTAGGCAGCCCCTTATGTATAGTTTTAATTAATATATAAGGTAATAGTTACTACACCACACACATTGCGGTTAGCGCTACCTGTTTTGTTGTTTAGGTCTGCAACCCCGCCTTTCCCCATTATCACCCAGCACACCTTAACCCTGGCTGTGCTCAAAGCTGTGACCATGCAGCAAGCTTAAGCCTATAGGGAACCATGTTAAAAATGGTATTTGAAGCAAAAAGTGGCACTGTGTGCTCATTTGCATGTCATTTCCCAGAATCCCTTGCTCATCTGCATGTCTCAGGCAGGTCTGCAACCCCGCCTTTCCCCATTATCACCCAGCATACAGCACTTCCACTGCAGCAAGGGATTCTGGGAAATGACATGCAAATGAGCACACAGTGTCACTTTTTGCCTCAATAATCATTTTTAACATGTTATATATATGTGTGTATATATATATATATATATCCCCATTATCTACTATCTACAAAAACTTCATAAGGATCCCACCCGTCCACCTGGCTGCCCGATTGTGTCCGGGATTAAGGCTCTCACCTCAAATCTCTCGGGTTATATAGATCAGTTCCTGAAAGAACCTGTTGGGAAATTAAGATCTTATATTAGGATCTTAAGACACCATAAAAGTGCTGAATATCTTGAGAGATATCGAGTGGAAAGAGAGCTATATCCTAGTTACATGTGATGTGTGTTCGCATTATACAGTGATTGATCACACACAGGGCTGTAATGCTGTAAAAGATATTTTAATTAAAGATTGCAGCTTAGAATTAGTACAAGTACAATTTATTGTAGACTGCATCAAACATATTCTGGGTCATAATTACTTTTGGTATAATGAGCAATTTTTTCTCCAGATTAGGGGTACCGCCATGGGTACCAGGTTTGCAACAAATTACGCGAATATCTTTATGGGTATGTGGGAGGACCAGTTTATCTGATCCGATCACCAATTTGGTGCAAACCTGGTATCATGGCATCGCTATATAGACGACGTCTTCCTGATTTGGGAGGGCAGTGTGGCTCTTTTAGAGTTATTTCTAGTGGGATTAAACAACAATCCCTACAATTTACAGTTCACATCGAAATTTAGTAAAGATCAGATTGAGTTTCTCGATCTACTCATATATATCGAGGATGGTCAAATAGAGACAAAGACATTCATTAAAAGTGTGGACACAAATAACTTTTTATTGGGGAACAGTGGACATTCAGAAAAGTGGATTAACAACATTCCACTTGGCCAAATGAAGAGATTAAGACGAAATTGCACCAAAAAAACCGTCTTTGATAAAAAGGCCCATGATTTAATGGGGAAATTTCATGAGAGACATTATAAGCAAGAAATAATAGAGGATGCATATAGAAAGGTTTCGCTTATGGATCGGGCAGATTTAATTCAATATAAAGTAAAAGAGAATCAAAGGGGAGAAGACGGGAAGGTATCAGTACCTTTTGTAACTAAATAAAGGGGAAGAGCAGTGAAAACAGCGCTAATGCTTTAAATATAAAAATAGCGACACAATTGTGACAAACAAAAATATAATACACTTTAAACTTAAAGTGGGGGCTGCCTAGGCAAAAAGGTTAACACAAACCAATACAGACAATGAAAACAAAATACCGGCGCCTCCAGAAAGAAATGATAAAACCTGACCAAATATAGAGTCCGATATAAGTAGAAAGAAGTCCTGGGGGGAATCTTCATTGAAGCCTCAGTAAGGATAAACAAACAAATAAGACAAATACAAAAAAGACAAAATAAAAAAATCATAGTGCAACTAAATAACAAAACCACAAACAAAAAAATGCTGAAAAGATTGGCAAGTAAATAATTACAAATTTAATGCAAATGAATAAAAATATATAAATAAAACAACAAACACCTGTATGTTGGGCTTAGAGACACTAAGAAAGCTATGTAATCCGGTAGGAGTAAAATTGAAATCCTACTTACAGCAAGGCTGAAAGATATAAGCCCGTAGCACAACTGTCTTCAGATTCAGACCGGAGCCTAGGCACTGGATGGTAGTAGCACAGCCTCCAAAGATCCACGCCACCGGGACGACCACTGCTGCCACACACGCAGACTTACAGGTGTGTGAGGGGTGCCACAGAGGAAAGTCGGGACCACACGCTGCCAGAGGAATCACCGGAGCAACTCACGCAGACCCAAGAGTCGCGCGATAGACCGGTGACATCCCACCACAGCGCGAGGGCAGGGGGAGCGCCCGGGACAAAACCCGCGTCAGAGTTTTTTATCACCTTGTGTGTTTGTTTTTTTGGCCATTATGCCCAATAAATAATCTTTATTTCAATTTTTGCCCCAGCCTTTTTTCATTTCCTGGCAGTGCTCCGCTTTTTTCTTTCTTTTCTATTTTTGTCTCATCAGTGTAGCAGCACGCTCCGGTTTCATCGTTGCAGAGCAGCTGTTATCATCGGGGGATTTCCTCCAGGAGCTGCAGAGTGGATCCGGATCTTTGGACAAGTGTGCGGTCTACACGCCCAGCGCCTCACCTGTTCCGGGTAGGATCACGGCTTGCGGGGACAAGCGGCTGCAGCTTTGGATTGCGCGCCGGTCCACCCACGCTTACCAGCGCCCCCCAGATCCCGTCCGGCTGAAACATCGCGGCACATCATCAGGCACCCGGTAAGGCGGCGGGAGATTCTGCTTGCAGATCTCTACTACCAACAGCCAGTCCTGTTATACCGGGGAGCCAGAACCGCTTGTCAGAGTGAGGAGGGTCACATTTCCATCTGCACGGGGGACTGGTGCCATTGACCTGATCGGAGGATATCCAGAGGTCCTACAGGTGAGGTGGGAGTCACATAGACCCACACATAACATCGGACATTTGTTTGGGACACTCTCTGCATTTATATATTTTTATACCGGTTTTCACAGCACTTGCCATATTTGTAGCTTCCACGTGGGGATTTTCCCTGTTTTTTCACTTATTGTATACTTGGATGACATTCTCATTTTTTCTAAAAACTTAGATGAACACATTCACCATACCAAACTGGTGCTGTCTAGGCTCTGTGCTAACCGCCTATATGCCTATACGCAGTGACATCACTGCCATGCAGCGCTGCAGAGAGCTTTCACAGGGCCCAGGAAGAACGTTTTCACCGGGGCCCCCTACTCATGTTTCTGCGGCCTTGTGAGAACCCCCTTCACACACCTCCTCACTCTCACCCCACCTCACACTCCCCCATTCCTTCCCCCCTCTCTCTTACACCCCCACCCCCATGTATTTTTCTCCCCTCCCCACACTCAACCTCCCTCCCCAATATACGTGCACACACAGTGACACACACACACCTGTGAGACTGTCTTTTGGAGTTGCCTATATTCCTGTATGAAGTCGACCTAGGTGTTATTTACACCATTATTGGCCGTACATGAGAATTTTCTAACTCTTACCTTGCACTGGAGGTCTGCACACATCACTGTGTCTACAGCACAGACCCGAAAGCGGGAGGAAGAGAGGCAGCGAGATGCGGAACAACTGCTGTTCCCAGCACGCAGGAGCATTCGTCTCAACGTCTGCTAACTCACCCTGCAGAGAGGAAGACTTTGTGCAACACTTCAGGACAGTGGAACTCCTAAGCGCTCCAGCTTGACACAATTTGTTGGAAGTATTTGTACGCTGTAAGTGGAATTACCTTGATTTTACGTCTACAATTTACAATATATCCTTTTTTTACCCCAGTGCGCTTTGTGCATCTTTTTGTGTGACTGTTTCTACCTATGGAGTGATCCGGCGGTGACTCATTGTGGAGGGGGGGGGGGGGGTTACCTCCACGCATTATAGCAGCAAGGGGTTAAAGGAATACCTATAAAAGGTTTTTAAAGGAGCAAGAGCGCGAACTACATATTTTCTATCGTTCCACGCAGAAATTGTTTACGGCGGGCTTCGTCCATCTCAGAGGCGGGAATCAGCTTGCGGGTGAGTAGTGTCCCTAGGAGCAATTGGATTCGATGAATGAACGCCGACAGCTCTACTCCTTCTTTCTGGTAGAGGGCATAGTACTTAGCCCAAATCTCCCCTTCATCCTCCACTAAACCGTAGGCTTCAGTCAGGAAATCAACTATAATCCTAGCCGTCAGGTCTGGATGCTGCTCCCGGTGTATACCTACTATCATAGATGCTGGGGGCTGGAGACATTCCATGATTAGCTGCCTCTTTACTGCTTCCGTGCAAGACCATTCCTCCCGCACCTTCAGAGTATGTTCCTTCCAGGAGTCTATCCTTTCTTCTCTGACAAGCGTGGGGGTGACCCCGGAGAAAGCCTTGAGCTTCCTATAATTCTGGGACTGAGAAGACGTGGTTATGGCCTCCACTAACTGTGGTAGAGTCACTCCCAAAACAGAGCCGCCACTTGATAAGTGCCTATGAGATTCATGCATTGGACAGATAGCCTGGATAGTGCTGTCCACCATTTGGGTCAGAGCAGGTGATGGGGGGGGGGGGGGGTGAATCATCCCAATGTTGGGTTTCGCTTGCGGTACTGGAGGTGAAAGTGACCCGGGGAAAGGTCACCTCAGTCTCTGCGGATGAGCACCAGATGGGTGCTAGCGATCTCCCTGCTCCTGGCGTGGGGGAGTAGTGGCCAGATCCGGGTACTGTACCACGGCAGAGTGTTACGGCGTGGACGTGGCCTGAGGATCTGGTCATTCTGGTTGAACAAGGGGGGCAATCCTCACTTGAGGGCTCAGGTAAAGTTAGTACCTGAGGGACAGTCTCTGAGCATATTTTATGCTCAGTGGCTAGGAGTACCATACTCCAATTGAATGCGTCATTATATCTCCAGTCTAGGTTTCGGGCATTGGCCAGGCCAGGAGAGTTTTTTATGTGCTCACGAACTGTAAATGCAGACGTAAGGGTTGAGACCCCTCCCACTGCGACTACGTGTCGCAAGGATACTCTGTGTGCCAAGGCCCATTCGTTGACCTCCTGTTTTGAGGGCACAAACATGATTCTGGTATAATTTCCCGGCTGATTGGGCACCCCAGGGCTGAGATCTTAGCAGCGCCTCCAAATGTAACGCACTTTCCCCCACCACCTGGGGATGTGGGGCTACATGTGTGTGGTGCGATGCAATACCTGTGGCTCACAGGAAACCTGAGCCTCCGCTGCTGGGAACCTGGGGGTGTACCTGAATTGGTGCTCGGTAGCACCACCACCTGTACGGGATTCTACTGTGTGGAATTACCCCATTACAGGAGCCCCATGCAATAAAACACACGTGTATAGATATATTTACTACACAGTCCAATAATACTAACTCTCCAAAACATACAAGCCTCACAGGGCCGTACCCTTTCACCATGCCCCCCTTTGCACTGTGTCCTCACCCTCGACGGGTGTACCATCCCAAGTACTAGGGTGCATCGAAGCACACAACACCCTGGTGTCCATAGAGTTATTAACCCTCCCACGTGTGTGACCTGTCCCACTAGCCCGTGTAAAGTTGGTGCACTTGGTGAAATGAAGTGTGTGTCCACAGATGTGTGTTATACAGATGTGTGTGATACAGATGGGGGTCCGCGGACCCGTTGACGAACCCCGACGCCTCCGCCTCAACGGTGGGTGGGTCCCGCTTGGATTGTCCCACCTTTTAGAGTCTCTGTGACAGCAGTTGTCTGGTCCCAGACAACCTGAGAACAGGATACCGCCGTGTCCTGTCTGTGTCCCTCTCGCTTGTACTGCAGGGGCAGTGTCCTTATCTATGGGTCTGTTCCTGCAGCAACCACAAACTGAGGGGAGTCGGGTAGGGTGACCAGTCGTCCCGGTTTTGCCGGGACAGTCCCGTTTTTTCTGGGCTGTCCCGGGTGATGGCCCGTCCCGGAAATGTCTTCTGGTAATCAGGTTCTTCATCCACACCGCACATTACAATAATGTCCTCAACACTGTCCTCCAGGGTAGCACCCCGAGATCCTAGGCAGGAAAAAAACGGCGCGGCCACAGCCTTGGCGCCACTCCATAGCATGCCCGCCAAAGTCACTTCAGCAGCTCTCTCCTCTGTGGCATACACACCACGTGCACTCCCTCCATCAGCCGCGGTCCACCATCTTGGACTCTCCGCGCCGCACAGAGCTTCTCTACTTGCGGTCGCCATCTTCACACTGTAATTTCTATTATCACACATGGTGCTGCTCTCTGCAGGGCAGCTGCCATTTCGATGCAATAAAGAATGCCACGATGCACCACCTACGTGTCTGACTCATGTTGCACTACATCAGGCTAGGCTCACTCTCTCAGTGTATGCTGTGTCCACCTTCCTCCTGTCTGTGCTCTGTGGTAAGTGTCCTGGCTCCTGGCTAGCGTACTCTGGCTTCTCCCATGCAGTACTAGGCGTCTACCTACTGTTGGCCACCACTAGCGCAGACCCTCTCCAGAATTCCTGACCCGAGTTATCCAGGCTATCCCTTCAGGCATCCTACCACTAGCTGCATCAAGGTGACTAGGACAGCTAAAGCCCTGGCTCCAGACCCACTGTACTCCACTCAGGATCCTAGGTTGTGCTTTGCGAGCTGACAATTCCATCACACTCCTGACTACCCCTAGGCTCCGTCCCCATATACAGCACTGACTGGCAGCATACACTCTCCCTGTTTCCTAGTGTGCCTAGCAAAAGCCTGTCCTGTTGATACAGATCTCAGCAGCGCCTCCAACTGTAACGGTGTTTCGGGCCCCACCCAATCTCACATTGGCC
The DNA here is from genome assembly GCF_040206685.1 of Ascaphus truei. Lineage (NCBI taxonomy): Eukaryota > Metazoa > Chordata > Amphibia > Anura > Ascaphidae > Ascaphus > Ascaphus truei. The sequence continues at coordinate 9,909,260 of NC_134502.1, forward strand.
CCTGTGGTCTACTAGCCCCATTACATGGATGTGTATGTTGTGGTGCACCTTCTGGCTTACAGGACTCCTGAGTCTCCCGCTGGGTGTTAGTGGGGATATCAGCATGACAGGCATCTGAGGTAGTGTGCTTTGAGTCCTACTCACATACGATGCAGCGCCTCCACCCCATCAGGATCTTTGCGGCCGCAGGGGGATGTATCTGATGGGGTCCTCATCTGTGGTACCTCCTTCTGTAGAATGACTCCACATTCACACAGAAGGGTTGTAGTGAACAAGGGCATCTTTATTTGCATCTCTCCAGGCAGACTGCCCCTCATCGCGGTCGTCACTAACAGTGGACACAGAGCATGTTGTCACTTCCCTTGTTACATATGACACCTCACCAGGGTGTGCGGGCAAACCTCCATGATTGTTGCTGGCAACCCTACATACTTACCAGGTTTACTGCCAGCATGAGAAGGAGCTGTATATCATTTTTATACATGGCTACACACACATACACGGTGTGGGAGCTGAGAGCGAGAAAGGGAGGGAAGGGGAGAAGACGAGAGTTTGTGTTATGTTAAGAATTGGAAATAAATACATTTTTGAAGTAGTAATCATCCCCTCCGAAATGGGCATTTTTGGCCAACAAAGCCCTGGCTGTAAGAGTTGAAGGGCCCAAGCAAAGCCCCCACCTCTATACACACAAACACACACTGCAGCCCCCACCTCTATACACACAAACACACACTGCAGCCCCCACCTCTATACACACAAACGCACACTGCAGTCAGGGTTGCCACCTTCTATTGAAGGCTAACCCGGAGATAACAACATTTTTTAGATCTATTTATTATATATTTATTTTTGCCTTTGGCTGTATCCTCCCCTCCAAATTCCATTAACATGGCTGCGCGACGTGACGTAATGCACATTGCCATAACAACGAGACGATCCATGACGTCACGCTGCATCAAGTTGACATGACAACGGAACGCATTATGGCGCCGAGGCATCACGTGATGCCACATTGTCATGGCAACATGTCACCGCCTGACGTCAGTGTCTTGTTGTCATGGCAACGGGGTGCGTCATGTTATGTAATTTGTTTTAAAAAATTTTTTTATAAATGTGTCCCGGTTTTTCATTTTGGAAATCTGGTCACCCTAGAGTCGGGGCTTAGCTGGGGCCTAACAGGGGTATCTGGCCTAGTGCAGGAGCCACAGACCCCTGCACACCCCTGCACACCCCTGCACAGACCCCTTCCTTGTCCCAGCTCCAACTAACGTGGCAGCAAAATGTGCGAAAAGCATCTTTCTGGTGAGTAGGGGATTGCTGCAGCCCCATTGGCTGTTCACGCTCCCACGTGATTGCAGCCACTGAGGCTTCTGGGGGTTATAGTCCCTGGTTGAGCCTATTCTAACTAATGGCTGCCGCTCTAACTATACTGCGCATGTGCGGCATCTTGCGCATGCGCGGCCAATCACAACATGGCGGCCCCTGCAAAGGGAGCTGCTGAATCTTCCGGCGATACGCTCGCCTGCGCAACCTTCCCGTCGGTGCCAGAACCTGCTCCCTGCCTCCGCTGCCTAGCACACCCGCTCCAGGAGGTAGGGGGCAACGGGGGACCAGGGGAGACTCCGGTTACACTAGGCTTAAGAGTATTTCCTCTTTAAAATAACACAATCTAGATATTCTTCTAATCTAGCATGGCAAGCGCTATAGTTTAGGTTTTAATCGAATTTTTGCTTTCAAATAAAATTGATATGTATAATCTATCTATATGTATAATCTATCTATATGTATAATCTATCTATCTATATGTATAATCTATCTATCTATGTATAATCTATCATGTCACAGATGATAGGAGTAGGCACTTCATGCATAAAATTAGACAATAGGAAAAGGAGTAACTGCCCTGAAGAGCTTACAATCAAAATGGGAATACAATTAATGTGGTAGGGAATCAGAAGCAGTATTGTGCAGTGGGGCCAGAATCTTTCAACAAGAAAGGTACATTTCAATAAAAAAGGAAGCTGACCCTCAAGACAGTGATTTTTAACCAGGAGGTCTCCGTGGGGAGGGGAGAGTAGTTTCCATGATGAGAAAAAAATGCCGTGGCACAGCAAATACAAAGGGCAATAGCGGGATTACCAAAAATAAAGGGTAATAGCTGACACTATAACGCGCATCACACGCAAAGTGCTTTATCAAAGACCAGGGTTCTGAGGATCCCATGGGAAGAGAGCTGGGGCAACTCTCCGAGGCCAAGCCTCCTGCAGTCACCGGAAGTCGCGTTCGATTTTGTGTGTGTGTAAGGAGGGGAGAGCATAAGGCCTCGTCCAGGGTGGGGCTGAGCGGGCGCGCCCGCTCACGCTGGACACGTTGCGACAAAACAACGTGGCCTGCGTGAGCGGGTGCTCAGCCGCTTGCCGAGCAAGCAAAATTGATTTTGCTGCTCGCAAGCGCATCACATGAGCGGTTCGCCCAATGAGGGCAAACCAGCTCTGTGAAGTTGGGGACGCAGGAAAAGCAAGGCCGAGCAGGGCGCAGCTCTGGAGCGCCCATTTCCACCCTGGACGAGGCCTAAGGCCTGGGACATAGTCATCTTGTCAGTGCGGAGGCGCGCTGAGGCTCAGGGAAAGCGGTGCTTTCCCTGGCCTTACACAGCGCGCCGTCCGTGGGCGTGTCGGGGGCGGGCCAGTGACGTCACGGAGCTGGTTCGCCCTCAGGCGAACCAGCTCACGTGACCGGCCCTGCGCTCCGGCGAGCGCCAAATTTGAAAACTTCTTGAGACACACGCTTCCCTAGGCGTGCGGACGCGTGCGCGAGCCCCTGCTAAAGCCGCTCATTGCGGCTGCAGGGGCTCAGTGCCGAGTGTGAGCGTGGCTAAGCCTTGCTCACACTACTATGTCCCAGGCCTAAGGGAGGGGGAGAGAGCGTACGGGGGAGTGTGAGAAAAGCATGAGCTCCAAGACCTTTAGAGAAGTGTCTAGACTTGTTTAGTATAGGATCTGTTACCTCCTGTATGGTTATTGAGACAAGGATTACGTGTTGTGTATCCCTTTAATACTGCAATCATATACAGACAGTATACACCATCTCACTATGTAACCATGGGCCGGGCTGGCAGTCAGGGGCCAGGGCTCCTACTACTTTCCAGTAGTTTTCTTAGTTTCCGTGGTAACGGCTCGTGCGGGAGGAGCTGACTAACGGAACGTACGGAAAGCGGAAATAAGGGGCCTTTGTACGGAGCCCGGAAGTTGATAGCCGCCATGCAGCCACGGGAACAGGCGCTGGTTGCGTCGACAGGACAAAACCGTGAGCCGCCATTTTGTCGTACGGAGGGCGGTCTACAGCCCTTCTGCAGCGAAAAAAAAAAAATACGAGCGAAAAAAAGAGCTTGGTTTACCTTCGCGCCATCTTGCCGAACGGACGCCGGAACCTACCCTCATCTGGCATGTTGCTGCACGGACTCATTGCCACCCTCTGCCCCCCCACCACACATCTTGCCGTACGGAAGAGTTAGGGTCCCCTTCCTCCAATCATCCCTATCACCCTAGTTTCCGGTTCCGGTGCCGCCGGGACACAGGTACAAACTGCGGGACAGGGCAGCGACGGGGGCTGTGTGACGTCACGCTGCACAGCCCATGACGTCATAACGCGAGTATTTAAGGTGTGGAAGTCGGTTTATAATACATATTTATAGGGGGTGCATTATATGGCCTAAGAGTTGTTAATGTGTATATATAATGTATGCATAACTATGTGTGGGATTATGTTTGTGTATGTTTATGTATATTAAATATATAGTGAAGCACATGTGCACAGCACTGAATCTAATGCACAAATATACATATCTATATACAGGGAATACGGTATACGGATGCAATTGTGTTGCACGCTATATACTGTTTATTGGTTTTAATTTCTCCATAAGTATACATCTGTCTAAGAAAAGCACATTATATGATAAAAATAAGTCTGAATATACACACACACCTGGGTACAAACTGTAAAAATGGTGGGAATAACAATAAGTGAAAATAGTCTTATGAAAAATGCAAAACAGTTTATTAAAGTATTGATGGTTTGCCGTTCAAGTCTTATATTCTTTTGTGTGATATATACATACAGACACACACGTGCTGTCACATCTATCTGTTATATGTATGTATGTATGTATATGTAGAGGTATCAGTACCGTGTTAGCCGAGCTTCAATAATCAAAAAATAAATAGATGATACCGTTCTGTGGCTAACGAAATGCTTTTATTTGTGCGAGCGTTCGAGATACACTGATCTCTTCTTCCGGCGATGTTACAAAGAATGAAGCAAGCAAAAGCTATACTATAAACAGTGTCTATTGGAATGTTATCTGTGCTGGTCCTTCCCCCGGTGTGGATGTGTTTTATGGCTAGAGGTGTCAAAAGGTTCCTGAAAGCAAGTGATGTAAGAGTGTGTGTGTGTGTATCTGTGTATATCCACTCCCAATCCACACACACCTTTTGTAAAGCACTGTATATACTGTGGGCTCTCCATTCATTTTTATTCACATAGATACACACACACTTACATCACTTGCTTTCAGGAACCTTTTGACACCTCTAGCCATAAAACACATCCACACCGGGGGAAGGAAAAGCACAGATAACATTCCAAGAGACACTGTTTTTAAGTATACCCTTTGCTTGCTTCATTCATTTTAACATCGCCGGAAGAAGAGATCAGTGTATCTCGAAAGCTCGCACAAATAAAAGCATTTCGTTAGCCACAGAACGGTATCATCTATTTATTTTTTGATTATATATATATATATATATATATATACTGAGTTAAGTTATGGTGAGTAAAAAAAAGTGACAAAAACCCTCCACAGCAAAGCAAATATTCAAATGTAAATACAACTGTATGCTCATCTGCATGTCTTAGGCAGGTTTGCAACCCTGCCTTTCCCCATTATCACACAGCACACAGCACTTGTGCTGGGTGATAATGGGGAAAGGCGGGGTTGCAGACCTGCCTAAGACATGCAGATGAGTATACAGTTGTATTTACAATTGCATATTTGCTTTGCTGTGGAGGGTTTTTTTACTCACCATAACTTAACTCAGTATTATGGTTGGCCCATCCTTTAGCTTCTTTGCATACCCAGTTAATCAACCCCACACTGATGAGACCCATTAAGGTCGAAACAGCTGTCTGTGGGTTGTTTTCTGGGTGTGCACCTTAACCCTGGCTGTGCTCAAAGCTGTGACCATGCAGCAAGCTTAAGCCTATAGGGAACCATGTTAAAAATGGTTTTTGAAGCAAAAAGTGACACTGTGTGCTCATTTGCATGTCATTTCCCAGAATCCCTTGCTGCAGTGGAAGTGCTGTATGCTGGGTGATAATGGGGAAAGGCGGGGTTGCAGACCTGCCTAAGACATGCAGATGAGCATACAGTTGTATTTACATTTGTGTATAAATATATATGTGTGTGTGTGTGTGTGTGTGTGTGTGTGTGTGTGTGTGTGTGTGTGTGTGTGTGTGTGTGTGTGTGTGTGTGTGTGTGTGTGTGTGTGTGTGTGTGTTCGACAAACCTATAAATTTGCACGCCCCGGGCGAGTGGATTTAACATTGTGGCGAGCTCCTATTGGCCCAAGCAGCACACGTGTGGTAATAGGTGGCGAGTAGATTTTTTGATGATTTGTCGACCACTGTGTATATATATATATATATATATATATATATATATATATATATATATATATATATATATATATATATATATATATATATATATATATATATATATATATATATATATATATAAATAGATGATACCGTTCTGTGGCCAACGAAATGCTTAAGCATTTCGTTAGCCACAGAACGGTATTATCTATTTATTTTTTGATTATTGAAGCTCGGCTAACACGGTACTGATATCTCTATCTATATCTATATATACCCTGTCTTCCCATAAGAGAAGGCACAAAAGCAGCAACACTCAGATAAGCAAAAAGACATGTATTAGCAGTGACAAAGCAGCACACTATAAACCCAACGTTTCGGTCCTGGCAGGACCTTCCTCCGGGTCCTGCCAGGACCGAAACGTTGGGTTTACAGTGTGCTGTTTTGTCACTGCTAATACATGTCGTTTTGCTTATCTGAGTGTTGCAGCTTTTGTGCCTTCTCTTATGGGAAGACAAGGTTTCTATATTGATTTCTATGGAGCATGCACCTTGACTTTACATTTGTTGCTTGGAGTGCTGGCTGCTGCTTTTTGTTGTCTATATATCTATCTCTATAGATAGATAGATATATATCTATATATATCCCTGTTAGGTTTCTACGTACCATGCATAGCTGAGCTGTCTCAACATGGAGGGGAGAGAGGGACCCCCTTGCGAGGTGAGACTGCCCACTCCGGGGGCTGAGAGAGAGGGACATGTCCACCAGGAGCTGGCGTGTCACGGAGAGACCAGCCCCGATGTGAAGAGAAAAAGCGAGTGCGCTTCGGACGTTAAGAGAGAGGCGGGAGAGATCGAGGAGGAATTAGATCCCAGGATACAGGTTTAGTGCACTCTCTGGGAGACACTTTTCTTTGACTGTCATTGTCTTTTGTGTGTGATGTCTCTATATTTGACTTGCTCTGTCTCTCCGAGTGTCTTTCTATCTGTCTGTCTTTTTTCTGACTGTCTACACCGCTTAACGGTCTCTCTGTTTCCTTCTCCTGGACTCTCTTTCGTGACTGCATCTGCAGGAGGAATTAGAGCGTCTGAACCAGGCCAGCGAAGAGATCAACCTGCTTGAGTTACAGCTGGATGTGAGTACCGTCAGCCATCTTTGAACATCCCACCCCTGCCCCCAATATACTTGGCTCCTCCCACACTGCCCTCTGTATACATAATTCCTCCCTGTGTATATCCCCCCCCCACCTAGGATGCCCGCACAGCGTATCGTCGTATACTGTCTGAGTCTGCGAGACGCTTAAACGCTCACGCTACTCAACTCGGAGGGTGTATAGATAAGGCAAGACCATACTATGAAGCTAGGAGACTGGCCAAAGAGGTAAAAAACAAAACAACTCTCCCTCTCGAACATTCATACACTGCACATTGCGTCTATATACTGCCAGTACATCTGTATACTGTACACAGCATCTACTTACTACTAGTACATCTATATAATGCATGCTGTGTCTATGTACTGCTAGTACATAGTACACTACAACACTGCACGTTGCGTCTATATACTGCTAGTATATCTGTATAGTGCACGCCACATCTATATACTTCTAGTACATCTGTATACTGCAAGCTGTCTATATACTGCAAAGTACATCTATATACTGCACACTGTGTTTGTATTATACACTTTATACAGGCTCAACAGGACACACACAGCGCTGCTCTGCGGTATGAGAGAGCGGTCAGTATGCACGGAGCTGCCCGGGAAATGGTCTTCGTGGCAGAGCAGGGAGTTACTGCCGATAAGAACAGACTGGACCCAACATGGCAGGAGATGTTAAACCATGCGACATGCAAAGTAAGCGGGGAGGGAGGGAGAGAGGGAGGGGGGGGGGGAGAAATAAAGAAATAGGCGGATAGGGTTTGGGGTAAGAGACAGAAAGGGAGGAAGAGAGATATGGGGGAGGGGGGTGAAAGGATGGATAGTGAGGGAGGATGGGCAGCAGAATGGTATGTTTCGCCGCCAAGGACAGTCTGCCGCTGGCCGCGTCACCCCTAAGGTAATTGATTAGCATTGGGTTTAGGGTAAGGGGTTAAGCTTTTTGGGGTAAGATTAGGTGGTTAAGGTGACCCTTTTTAGGGTTAAGGAATTTAGGGTAAGGGGTTACGTTTTAGGGTAATGGGTTTTAAGGTTGGGGGTTAATGTTTGCGGTTTTAAGGTAAGGGGTTAAAGGTTTTTAGGGTTAAAATTAGCGTTGGGAGGTTATGCTATATATTACCATGTCGGCAAAACGGCTGGCAGCTATATGTCCAGATGGCTAAACGGCGGTTCTGAAAGGTCCTTGGCAGAGGGGAGAGAATGTGCGCGGAAGAGAAGGGTAAAGAGATTGTGAGGAAGAAGGGTCGAGACTCGATAGAATAAATGAAGCATCGCCTTCTCGTGCGCACTCTCACCCCCTCTCTCTGCCCCCCCTCCTACCCCTCCAGGTGAATGAAGCGGAGGAGGAGCGGCTGCACAGCGAGTTTGAGCACCAGCGAGTGACTCGACAGTGTCACGCAGCCGAAGCCAGAGTGCAGACCCTGCAGAAGAGCCTGAGGCGCGTTATCATGAAGAGCCGCCCTTACTTTGAACTGAAGGCTCAGTTCAACACCGTGCTAGAGGTAACTGTCTGTGTCACCCTGCAAGGGGAGAGGGACAGATTCATAGCTTCCTCCTGTCTGTGTCACTGTCACCCTGCGTTGGGAGGGACAGACTTATAGCTCCCTTATGTCTCTCTGTGTCACAGGAGCATAAGTCACGTGTGACCTGTCTGGAGGTTTCTGTGTCACAAGCAAAGCTGCTTTACTCGGCCACTCTGCGCAGTCTGGAGTTAATCAGCGAGGAAATTCATGCACGTCGCACTCAAGGGCTCCTCTTACCCCTCCGAACCCCGCCCCTGGGAGCCGAAGCCCCTCCCCCCACCCAGGACGGGGAGGAAGGCCCCGCTGCTGACACTGTTTCCCTCCTCAGCCTGCAGACCATTGCGTCCGACCTGCAGAAGAGCGACTCTGTGGAGCATCTGAAGGGCTTGAGCGATGTGACCAGTCTAGATGGCGGAGAGAGGGGGGGGGGAGAGTGCAGAGATGGGAGGGAAAGAGGGGCAGAGGTGGTCTTCAGACATCACAGGAGTGTGAGTCTGTGAGAAGGGGGGCGGAGAGACAATATGGGAGAGGGGGCTGTTCAAACATCCCAGGAGTGTCTGTAGGAAGGGGCAGGTGAGAAGAGAGGAAGGCTATTGTAATTATAGGAGAGTGTAAGAATCAGGCTGGAGATGTCTCGCTGCTATGAGAACGGACTCTGTTTGATGCAGCGGGTGCGGTCTCTTTATTTAAGTAAATTTATCTTGATGTCTCTGTGCCTGCGCAGTCACTGCACATCAAGGGAATATGTATATAACACTGTATATAGCATTAGAGGGGTGTGTGTGTGTGTGTGTGTGTGTGTGTGTGTGTGTGTTATATACACAGATCTGTGTGTGCGTGGATAGATGTATATGAGAGAGCGGTATATGTATATAACACTGTACAGTATAAGATTGAGAGAGAAGTACTCTTTCACTGGGGGTTACGCATTGAATAAAAAATAAAACTTTTTGATGCTCCTTTAAAATCCAATTTAAAAAAAAAAATACCACCCTAAACAAAAACAAAAAAGGAAGATAACTGCATATTACCCCATTTAAAATGGAAAATGGCTCAATCAGAAGTATAAATACAAAATGTAATTGTTTCGCCAGTCACACATACCCTGGCAGATTCATCCATCGCCAACACTGGTTTGTGCACCTGAAGTGGCCGTAACTCCCGTTCAAGTCAGTGGAAGTTAACTCCGGCTTGGGCGCTCCAAACCCATACTGGCGCTTGGTGAATTATGTCCATAACTTGCCAATCGTGTTACCTATTTGTAGCAGCAGAACATCCGGAACTCTGCATAGCATAGTCTAATTCACTCCAATGTATTGGGTAGTCTTAATTCACCAGCATAGTTTACAGATGTTGCACATCATGTTACACATTTGTGAGCATCTCCCTCTCATTTTCAAGCTAAAGCTTTTCCTGACTGCCTAACCCAGTGGTGGGCAACATCAAGGGCCCTTCAGCCCCTGAAAGGGCTGCACATAGTATCTCCTTCTGTCTCCACCACCACTCTCTCTCCCGCTGTCTGTCTCCAACACCTCTCTCTCGCTTTGTCATTCCCGCTCTGCATGCTCATTTGTGAGATAGGCTCAAAGTGGTAAGGGAAGAAGTACCTGGAGAGAGAGGAGGGTGCGGGGTTGCATGTTGCCCACCAGTGGCCTAACCAGACGGGTTTCCTTAACCTGTAACATGATCTCATTTAACTGGTATGACACAGGACCTTCCTGGCACGTCATAGGCCCTTACCACATACCAGGTACATTATAGGAACTTGCTTGTTTTATAGGGGCACTTTGGAGTGACTGTTCCCAAGCAAGTCTTGTTCTATATGTTTTGATTTTCTTCATCTCTAGCTGCTGAGGTTATCATGATAACCTATAGACTGCACTAAGCTCCATTTTTACGCTCCCGGACAATTCACATTTCAAATGCTTATATCTCCCGAATGGAGCATTAGAATTAAAAAGATAAAATCAGCGTGGCACAGGGCAAGAACAACTCTGTTTAAGTTATGCAAAAAAACAAATTCGGCACGGATTACTACTTTTAACTGGCAACATCTCCTGTTTCCCTATGTATGCTGTCATAATCACCTTGCATGTTTTACTCGGAGAGCAGAGCTTTGTCAGGGGCAAGGAGCTACTGAAATCGCCTAGTCTTTTATATACCTTCCAGGTCCCATGATCTCCAGAATTATAGGAGTACTCACCCTTTGTCGTCCATTGTGCTAAATACCATTGGTCAGCAGTCTCATTGGCTGTCTGCTGAAGCCAAGCCCCACCTAATTAATTTGCTGCACTACCAAAGCCTTGCCCCAGGAGCCTGCTTGGCTTTGACTATGAAGCCCCACCAGCTTTATTGGCTGTAACTGCTGAAGCGGTCTAGAACATTTAGCCACCGAAATTTGAGCCGCTGGCCGTTTCGCCAAGAAGATAACCCCCCCCTAACCTTACCCTAAAAGCCTGTAACCTTAACCCCATACCCTAAGGCCTGGTCCATAGCGCCTTCGCCTGTGCGGAGGCGTGCGCGGCCGTGACGTCACACACTTGAAGCGGGTGCGGTTTTTGGCCATGGTACGTGTTCTGCCAGTGGGCGTGTCTAGGGGTGTGTCAGTGACGTCACGGAGCTGGTTCGCCCTCATTGGGCGAGCCGCTCATGTGACCTGTCTGTCGCGCTGAAAAATCAATGTAACTGATTTCTCGCGCAACGTGCGCCCCCTCCTTCCGCGCCCGTACGCCGCGTGGACGCTAACACTGCCTTAAGGCAGTCTGTTTGCGGTACCATGTCCCCAGCCTAATGCTAATCTTTGCCCTAAAAAACCGTACCTTAAACCCCCTAATCCTAATCTTTACCCTAAAAAATTAACCCCTTATTCCAAAACCCCTAACCTTAACTCCTTACCCAAAAAAACCCTAAGTTAACCCCCTGTGGTAATACCAACGCATTTACCGAAGCTGTAGGGTAACTGCGTTGCGATGTTTCGTTCTGCTACTGAAGACCCTCCCCATTATGGAAAATGGGGAGGAGGAGACGGATAAGGGTAAAGGAAGGTGGCGAGAGGGGTGCATGGACCGCTTTTGAGTCGAAATAGTAGAAGGACAAAGATAAGAACATAATATATAGAGAAGTGCTTCTGAACTAACCTGTTGATTTACGAAAATGAAAGAATAGTACAAAAGAGCAGCACGCATCAAAAATGTAATGTCACAGATGCAGCCACAGGCCCACTTTGTTCGGTTAGGATGCACTGCACTGATACAGTTGCAGAGTATCTAAATAAACTTGACTGAGAACAAGCTAAAACTGTTTTATTTAAAATATAGAGGGACCCCACTTTACATCTTCATAAAGGGGATATGGTGTAAATAAAAATGAGTATATTGTAAAGTGAAGTATGACATTAACCAGCAGGACCCACCCCCCTTCCCTCCCAAATATTATTTATTTTTTAAAGACAACCTCTAACTAACGTTCTGATCAACTATGGCAGGAAACAGCTTATGCATCAATACCATAATTGATTAGGGCAATATTTGTGTCCCACCATCAGATCCTCGATGTGTGTCACCAGGACAGCCTAATATGTACTTCTAACGGATATACCTGTTGTTTTAAATAAACAAGAGCTTCAACTTCCCTCCCTTCAAGTCGTGTATTTTGGGCCTTATTGTATATACGCTGAATCAGCCTTTGGTCGAGAAAAAATGGCTGCTTTAACGTATGTAAAATGACTCCTTTAATATTCGTAACCTGTAGATCCACTGATTCTATTCTCAGTAGTTTCATATAAATATATATATGTACATATTTAGAGATGTGTACAGGAGGGCCCCGGGTATACGGCGGGTTCCGTTCCAGGGGCCCGCCGTATAGTGAAAGTCGCCGGAAAGCAGATACGGCGATTTTCAGTTCTGCGCATGCGCAAACCGGCATTTTCGCCATTCTGCGCATGTGCATCCTATGCTCTGCGCGCGCAAACTGCGGTCTGCGCATGCGTATCATAGGAACCAAAATGGCGGCCCCCTTCTCGGTGCCGCTGTATCAGCGGATCGCCGAGAAGCGGGGCCCTGCTGTACAACAAATACCACTTGTGAGCACATTTGCATGTCACAGACAGGTCTTCAACCCTGCCTTTCCCCATTAGATGATTCCACTGCGGATTCTGGGTATAAAATACACTCGCAGTGTGCCACCTTTTCCTTCCTGTCCAGTTTAACATGGACCCGTTTAAGCTTATGTCTACTGTATAACACAGTTTTTTCAGCACAGCCTAGGTTAAAGAAGTACATAGCCATTAAACCTACTCTCAGACACTGATAAGACCCAAAAGGTCAAAACAGCTGTGATGGACAAGAAGCAAAAAGTGACACACTTTTAGTGCTCATTTACATGTCATTACCCAGAATCCCTGACTGGAGTGGAGCGAAGACAGGGGAGCGCAATCTTTCCCCCCTGCGCCACCCTGCCGGTTGTCCCCCTCTCCTCGAGCCCCCCCTGCTTACCTTGACTCAGACGTCCCGGCGTCATGACGTCACATTGCCATGGCAACGCGACATCACATGACCCAGCGGCATCATTTAACATCAAGTTGCCATGGCGACGCGTCACCAGGAGCCGTCTGAATCAAGGTAAGGAGAAGTTTACTGAGGCCTTGCAGCTCCCCTGGCATTAATTTACATGCCTTAGGGAAGCGCGCGGGCCCTCTGTAAACCCCGCGCCCCCCGCAGTGAAGATAAGGAAAAAGCTGAGGTATTAAACAAATTCTTTGCCTCTGTGTTTACCAGGGAAGAATCAAGTTCAATAGTAGTGCCGCAGGAGGAAGCCACAACCTCCATATTAATGACCAATTGGTTAACTGAGGAAGAAGTTCATAAGCGACTTGAAAAAATTAAAGTAAATAAGGCACCTGGCCCCGATGGCATACATCCAAGAGTTCTCAAGGAGTTAAGCTCAGTAATAGCAAAACCATTATATTTAATATGCAAGGACTCCATTTCCACAGGTTCAGTACCACAATATTGGCGTAAAGCAGATGTGGTGCCTATATTTAAAAAGGGAGCTAGATCACACCCGGGGAATTACAGACCTGTAAGCCTGACCTCAATAGTAGGGAAACTACTTGAAGGTTTAATACGGGATAATATTCAGGAATACCTAATGGAAAACAAAATTATTAGTAATAGCATGGATTTATGAAGGATAGATCTTGCCAAACTAACCTTATTTGTTTCTTTGAGGAGGTAAGTAGGAATTTAGACCAGGCTAATGCAGTTGATGTGGTCTACTTCGATTTTGCAAAGGCTTTTGATACGGTTTCACACAAGAGGTTGGTGTACAAAATAAAGAAAATTGGACGCAGTAAGAATATATGCACCTGGATTGAAAACTGGTTAAAGGACAGACAACAGAGGGTTGTCCTAAATGGAACTTTTTCAGGTTGGGCTAAAGTCGTGAGTGGAGTACCTCAGGGATCGGTACTGGGACCCCTGCTTTTTAACTTGTTTATTAATGACCTTGAGGTTGGGATCGAGAGCAAAGTCTCCATCTTTGCTGATGATACTAAATTGTGTAAGATAATAGAATCAGAGCAGGATGTAATTTCTCTTCATAAGGACTTGGAGAGACTGGAAACGTGGGCAGGTAAATGGCAGATGAGGTTTAATACAGAGAAAGGTAAGGTTATGCATTTGGGATGCAAGAATAAAAAGGCGACTTACAAATTAAATGGAGATATATTGGGGGAATCCTTGATGGAGAAGGATTTAGGAGTGCTTGTAGACAGCAGGCTTAGCAATAGTGCCCAATGTCATGCAGTAGCTGCAAAGGCAAACAAGATCTTATCATGCATCAAACGGACAATGGATGGAAGGGAAGTAAACATAATTATGCCCCTTTACAAAGCAATAGTAAGACCACACCTTGAATATGGAGTACAATTTTGGGCACCAATCCTAAGAAAAGACATTATGGAACTAGAGAGAGTGCAGAGAAGAGCCACCAAATTAATAAAGGGGATGGACATTCTAACTTATGAGGAGAGGCTAGCTAAATTAGATGTATTTACATTAGAAAAGAGGCGTCTAAGAGGGGATATGATAACTATATACAAATATATTCGGGGACAATACAAGGAGCTTTCAAAAGAACTATTCATCCCACGGGCAGTACAAAGGACTCAGGGCCATCCCTTAAGGTTGGAGAAAAGGAAATTTCACCAGCAACAAAGGAAAGGGTTCTTTACAGTAAGGGCAGTTAAAATGTGGAATTCATTACCCATGGAGACTGTGATGGCAGTTACAATAGATTTGTTTAAAAAAAAGGTTGGACATCTTTTTAGATGGGAAAGGTATACAGGGATATACCAAATAAGTATACATGGGAAGGATGTTGATCCAGGGATTAATCCGATTGCCAATTCTTGGAGTCAGGAAGGAATTCATTTTTCCCCTTAATGGGGTTTTTTTGTTTGCCTTCCTCTGGATCAATAAGTAAGTATAGATATAGAATAAAGTATCTGTTGTCTAAATTTAGCATAGGTTGAACTTGATGGACGTACGTCTTTTTTCAACCTCATCTACTATGTAACACGATATAAAACAGCATTGTATAAGTTTATACTCATATACAGGAGTAGCCTCGAGGTGCCGCCGCGTCTCCGCTATTCCGCTGGGAATGGATGTCGTCACTCCTCATCAGTGGTGTAACTGGTTTCAGATTCCTCCGTCAACCACAGTTCTGTGGCGTAGGTTCCCTCTAATGAAAGAGTCCCAGTGTACCGGAGCAAAGTTTGGCCTGCTTAACCCTTTTGGCTGCTAATAAAAGTCAAATGAGCACTAAATCAGGGGATACCCCTAAGGAAGTCTGAGGAAACGCGTAGGGATGTTATTATTGCACATGATTTAGTGCTCATGTTTAGTGCTATGATATTTGTTCATTATTACCTTATTAGCAAAGTTAGTGGTATTCACATCGATTTATTTTAACATAATTTTCAATTTTATATTTCTGGTTATATCCTTGCATTTAGGCGCAGTCTTTTTCTTTTTTTTCCCCCCAAAAATATATATATATATATATATACATATAAATATATATATATATATATACATACATACATACATACATACAGCAAACACAAAAAAGGAGGTGCTTCTAGGCGCTAATATCCCTTGGAAATGGGGATGTGACAATGAATAAAATAATAATAAAATAATATTAGCAGGACAGCCAGGGAAACACTGGTGTGAACAACACCAGAAACACAACAAGGAACAGATACAAACCAGCGCCCGTATAGATAATGTCCAATGAGTCCCAAATAAAGTCCAAAAAGTTGGTAGAAGAATCCAAAGGGTCCAATCAGGGAAAGATCTCCAATCAGGGGGTCCGTGACATATGGACAAAGTCAAAAATGAAAATCATAGTGTAACCTGTATCAGTTAAAAACTGCACAGAAAAAACAATCAAGCAACAGAAAAACTGGTGAAAACAATAAACAAGCAACAAAAAACATACACTTAAACACTAAAGCTGAAAGTAAAATAACAATTTATTAAAACAATGGAGCCTGCTGCAGCGGGTCATCAAGGGGTTAAAACCCAAAACCCTACTTACAGCAGGACCGGAACAAATGGGCATGGGATAACCAAGCAGGGACAGGTGTCAGAAGCAGAGAGGGTGATCTGTGAGCTCTCAGATGCGTGGTGTATATCGTGTATTCTCTCCGATTTCAGGAAGTTCTAAAGACGGATGCAGAGGGAGGGGAAGACACACACAGCTACACTCATCAAACAGCTTCTCTCGTGATGACGTCGTATCCTGCTAGGTTGATCCAAAACGCATCACACAGCCAGCTTTCTCCAAGGCACCGTGACTTTTGACCCTACGTGTTTCGTGGCTGACGTCACTTCCTCAGGGGATGGTTTAGTGGGGGTGAAGTCTTATTATATGCACCTCACTCGACACTGATTGGACAGGCATGCATTGAATCCAATAAAGTTTAAAATTCAGCTTTTGACAAAACGAACTAGAACTTGGACAAACTTATAAACAAATACAAAACTTACAAACAATTGACATTATAAAAAGGAGATTGAAATACAATGAAAGAAACAAATGTAAAAACAAATTATTTTTGCATATTATAGCAAATACTAATATAAATAATATTAATATAGTTGTGTAAACTGTGAATGATCAGAGATAATTAGGATATTAAATAATCAAAATAGATAGCTGTTAAAGAAAAAAAGGAGAAGAAGAAAACAAAAAAGGGAAGGGAAAGGGAAAAAAAGGAAGAAATATACTACATATCCGGAAAAAAAAGGTGGCACATATACAAAAGTCCTCTTTCTATTTAGTAAGAAAGACCCCCAGATCAAAGTCTAAATTCAAACCATTTGGAGAAAGGGTTCTAAGCTCATAAATCCAGAACGCTTCAGTCTGCTGATCTGGTTGAGCGTATCGCCCCCCCTCCAACTGGTAGTGGCAGTTTCAATTGCCTGACAACAAAGACCTTTGGGGTCTTGATTGTGGCAAATTAAAAAATTATTAGACACCCTATGGGTTGTTAGACCCTTTTTAATATTATACACGTGTTCGTAGATTCTTCTTTGGAAGGACCTCCCAGTACGCCCTACATACTGTAGGCCACAGGGACAGGTAAGTAGATAGATTACATATGCTGAATGGTAATTAATGAAGGATTTCCCTGAATACATTTTCGAGGTGACATTAGATTTAAACATTGGGCCTGTCTTGCCATATGTACAGGCAGTGCACCTTGTGCATGTGAAAAAGCCTTTTACTGCGTTAGCCGAATGAGATCTCTTCCTAGACAGTGGACAACTAGGTACTACTAAAGATTTCAGATTGTTAGCCTTATTAAAAATTATATTCGGAGTGGGGGTAGGTACCTGTGCCAGAGTGTTATCTCTTAAAAGAATAGGCCAATACTTCTTTAACACATGTCTAATACATGGTGCCATCTGATTGTACTGTTTGACAAAAGCTATATTGTCATCCACATTGGATCTAGGTTTTCTATGATACTCAAGTAGTGTAGACCGGTCGATTAGATCTACCTGTCCCATAACCTGGTTCAGTTGATCGACCGGATATTTTCTTTGAATGAATTTCTGTTTCAATTCTTCCGCCTGGCGCGCAAAGGTACGAGAGTCTGAACAGTTGCGCTTCAGGCGGATGAACTGCCCCTTGGGTATATTCCTGATCCACTGGGGATTATGGTGGCTATCCGCCATTAGATAGTTATTGGCCTGGACAGATTTAAAGAAGGTCTTTGTATGAATTATGTTATTGACAATATATAGATTCAGGTCTAAAAAATCGATCTGTTGTTCATCAAAATGACATGTAAATTTTACATTTCTGTCATTGTTGTTCAAATGCATGATGAATTCATCCAATAATTGTAAACCCCCAGACCAAATAAACACCACGTCATTGATGTAGCGACGCCACAGCACCAAATTTGCACCCAGTGGGCAGTTGTTCCATATATAATCCTCTTCCCACATGCTCATGAAGAGGTTGGCATAACTGGGTGCAAATGTCGTGCCCATGGCAGTCCCACATTTCTGTAAATAGAATTGTGAAATAAAACAAAAATAATTGTGAGTGAGAATGTGACGAATACTTGCTAACAAAAATTGTTTCAAACCTGGTGTTATATCAGTGTTAGTGTCCAGTACTCGAGAGATGGCCTGGCAACCAAGATCATGTTGGATGACGGTATACAGTTACATCAGCTGTCGCCCACATATATCCCGGCCG
Organism: Ascaphus truei; assembly: GCF_040206685.1. NCBI lineage: Eukaryota > Metazoa > Chordata > Amphibia > Anura > Ascaphidae > Ascaphus > Ascaphus truei. The sequence goes on from NC_134502.1 coordinate 9,927,385, forward strand.
CCACTCCACCCCTCGCAGTATTTGTAAAACATGCGTAGTGTCACGTAAATAAGATTTAGTGGTGCAAACAAATGGTTGAAGATGAAAATCAATAAACTGTGATAGATTAGATGTGAGTGATTTTATCCCAGAAATAATAGGTCTACCCGGTTGTCACGGTAGCTTATGACAAGATATAATGAACACCAAATATCTGGGTTGAACTGACCAAGGCTTAGATATAATAAAATATAATTTATTCCTTAAGAAAGGTGAACACAGCAATATAGTACAATTAACAGGCAAGAAGGTACTTAGTGTTGGGGAATGGAGAAGTATCAGCTAGCAATTCTCCAGCATCCGAGAAAGCCGCCGCTGAGCGCTGCACGGGACTGAGACCTCTGTGTGTGTCTCACTGTTTGTGTGTGTGTGTCTTTCACTGTTTGTGTGTGTGTGACACTGTGTGTGTGTGTTTATGACACTGCCCCCCTCCTGTCCACTGTCCCCACCCCCCCCTCCTGTCCAATGTCCCCATCCCCCCCTCCTGTCCACTGTCCCCACCCCCCTCCTGTCTACTGTCCCCATCCCCCTTCCTGTCCACTGTTCCCACCCCCCATCCTGTCCACTGTGTCTGTCCCCCACCCCCCTGTCCACTGTGCCCCCCTCCTGTCCACTGTCCCTCCCTCTGGGGGGGGGGGGGTGGAGAAAGAGGGGGAGCACAGAAATAGGGGGAGAGGAGGGAGCGGGAAATTTAACTCACGGGCAACGCTGGGTATATCAGCAAGGTGACAATATATAGATTCAGGTCTAAAAAATCGATCTGTTGTTCATCAAAATGACATGTAAGTTTTACATTTCTGTCATTGTTGTTCAAATGCATGATGAACTCATCCAAAATTGTAAACCCCCAGACCAAATAAACACCACGTCATTGATGTAGCGACGCCACAGCACCAAATTTGCACCCAGTTGGCAGTTGTTCCATATATAATCCTCTTCCCACATGCTCATGAAGAGGTTGGCATAACTGGGTGCAAATGTTGTGCCCATGGCAGTCCCACGTCTGTAAATAGAATTGTGAATTAAAACAAAAATAATTGTGAGTGAGAATGTGACGAATACTTGCTAACAAAAATTGTTTCAAACCTGGTGTTATATCAGTGTTAGTGTCCAGTACTCGAGAGATGGCCTGGCAACCAAGATCATGTTGGATGACGGTATACAGTTACATCAGCTGTCGCCCACATATATCCCGGCCGCCACTCCACCCCTCGCAGTATTTGTAAAACATGCGTAGTGTCACGTAAATAAGATTTAGTGGTGCAAACAAATGGTTGAAGATGAAAATCAATAAACTGTGATAGATTAGATGTGAGTGATTTTATCCCAGAAATAATAGGTCTACCCGGTTGTCACGGTAGCTTATGACAAGATATAATGAACACCAAATATCTGGGTTGAACTGACCAAGGCTTAGATATAATAAAATATAATTTATTCCTTAAGAAAGGTGAACACAGCAATATAGTACAATTAACAGGCAAGAAGGTACTTAGTGTTGGGGAATGGAGAAGTATCAGCTAGCAATTCTCCAGCAATCCGGTGACATTCAAGATGGTATCAGAAGAAGAACTAAAAACTGTAGAGTTGACACAGTTTATATACCTGTGTAACCCTATTCTTAACATTGAATACAGACTATTGGTGAACAATTATCTGTATCCAATCCCTAACGTGGAGACACAGATTAACCCATGCCCCCCAGCTGATTAGCCCATGTGTACTGGGACTCTATGGGTAGCCCCATAATTAAATCAGGGGCAACGACCAGTCTACCAAATGAAGTATCTGCATTGTTTGTAGGTGTAGACATACCACTTACAAACCACTCCAGTTTGATGATTCTCCACCTTCAGGTAACAATTAGAGTGTCAGTCTGTTGATTAGTACTTGGTCTGTTGATTAGTACTTGGTCTGTTGATTAGTACTTAGTGTAAACAATCAGGCAGTTAACTTTTGATTACAGTGCTTAGGCTCAATCAGCCGGCTGCCCTTCATGACCTATTAGCATAGCAGATGGTCTGCATTTTCAGAGCAGATCCAAAATACCATACATATACACTTTAATATCTACACATATTAATAAGTTCCATTCTGGTGGGTTCAGTGGGTCGAAATTTGCCAGTTTTTAATGCCTACAGTGACTCTACATATTGGCCAAATATCAACTCTCTGCGACCTCCAGAACTGGAGATACAGAAATACACTTTAAAACATCTTTAAAATACAGGATTATAATGAAACAGGGGAACATACATTTTCCTGACCTGACAAGGTGTAAGCCACATTCCTGGACCGCAGTCCAGTTAACCCCTTGCCTCCCTGGTGAGGTCAGGGGATGGCCATATGGGGTGCAACCCCTTTAATACCGGGCCAACCCCCTCTCCCTCTACACCGGTGGATTAGTAAGGTGCTTGTGTATTTTAGGAAAAGAATGGATTTAGCCATTACTGCAGACAAATTTGATTTATTGAGAATTGCTTTTCCACGCACTCCTCTTTTCTATTTCATTCCTAAAATACACAAGCACCTTACTAATCCACCGGGTAGACCTATTATTTCTGGGATAAAATCACTCACATCTAATCTATCGCAGTTTATTGATTTTCATCTTTAACCATTTGTTTGCACCACTAAATCTTATTTACGTGACACTACAATAGGAAAAAACCTGGCGCTTACCTTAAGCTTAATATATGAGGTGTGCTTACAATGTGGCAGTAAGTTAGACCACGGCTCTATGACAGATGCTTTGAGCCAGCATGGAGTTCCCCTCTGCTGCAACCCCAGGGAAGGGTTAATCCGGAACCCTTTTAAAGATATAGAGACATACAAGCAATGGGGGAGCGTGGGATTAGAAAAACATTTGACAATAAAAAACAATAAAATACAATAAAATTAATGTGGTTACAACAATATTGCTGGGGGTTGGTGAAAATATTAAATACACTTACACGGCCATGTGCAAGCGGACACGGTAATGTGGTTTCTTTAAGCAATTCCAGTCACTCCCAACAACAGGTAATGGTGGTTTAGAGGGGTTTGAAATAAATATATAAATATATCTGTACTCACACGGCCATGTGTGAGTCCTTGCAGGAAATTGGTAACTTTGGGGTTAAATTAACCCATCTGCATCTCCCCCCAGTGTAGACTCTTCTTTGTTTGCAACCAACGTGGGATTCTAACTCCAGTCTTGGGCATCAGATGGGGACTCTCCCCAGTGGTGGTAGTAGGGGGGGGAGTAGGTAGAGAAAGTGAGGCACGTTGTCAGTGGGGTTTAAAACACATTTATTAGTTTTAAAAGCAATTGGTACAACAAGACTCACATACATACATAGTGGTTGGACCCCTGGCCTCCTCGTGCAGTCCAGGATACAGTTTAAGCAGCCGTTATTGCCAATCACGCGTCCGTGATGCAGGAGGAAAACAAAACAAAACTTTTTCTCCTTATCTGCAATGGCTGCCTGGTTGATCCGGCTACGGGAGCCACGTTGGGCCAAATTCAGCAGGAACTTTAGAGCTACGCGTTTCGTCGAATCATCGACTTCCTCAGGCTCATATTATTAGAATATGAGCCTGAGGAAGTCGATGATTCGACGAAACGCGTAGCTCTAAAGTTCCTGCTGAATTTGGCCCAACGTGGCTCCCGTAGCCGGATCAACCAGGCAGCCATTGCAGATAAGGAGAAAAAGTTTTGTTTTGTTTTCCTCCTGCATCACGGACGCGTGATTGGCAATAACGGCTGCTTAAACTGTATCCTGGACTGCACGAGGAGGCCAGGGGTCCAACCACTATGTATGTATGTGAGTCTTGTTGTACCAATTGCTTTTAAAACTAATAAATGTGTTTTAAACCCCACTGACAACGTGCCTCACTTTCTCTACCTACTCCCCCCCCTACTACCACCACTGGGGAGAGTCCCCATCTGATGCCCAAGACTGGAGTTAGAATCCCACGTTGGTTGCAAACAAAGAAGAGTCTACACTGGGGGGAGATGCAGATGGGTTAATTTAACCCCAAAGTTACCAATTTCCTGCAAGGACTCACACATGGCCGTGTGAGTACAGATATATTTATATATTTATTTCAAACCCCTCTAAACCACCATTACCTGTTGTTGGGAGTGACTGGAATTGCTTAAAGAAACCACATTACCGTGTCCGCTTGCACATGGCCGTGTAAGTGTATTTAATATTTTCACCAACCCCCAGCAATATTGTTGTAACCACATTAATTTTATTGTATTTTATTGTTTTTTATTGTCAAATGTTTTTCTAATCCCACGCTCCCCCATTACGTGACACTACGCATGTTTTACAAATACTGCGAGGGGTGGAGTGGTGGCCGGGATACATGTGGGTGACAGCTGATGTAACTTCTCTGTATACCGTCATCCAACATGATCTTGGTTGCCAGGCCATCTCTCGAGTACTGGACATTAACACTGATATAACACCAGGTTTGAAACAATATTTGTTAGAAAGTATTCGTCACATTCTCACTCACAATTATTTTTGTTTTAATTCACAGTTCTATTTACAGACGTGGGACTGCCATGGGCACAACATTTGCACCCAGTTATGCCAACCTCTTCATGAGCATGTGGGAAGAGGATTATATATGGAACAACTGCCAACTGGGTGCAAATTTGGTGCTGTGGCGTCGCTACATCAATGACGTGGTGTTTATTTGGTCTGGGGGTTTACAATTTTGGATGAGTTCATCATGCATTTGAACAACAATGACAGAAATGTAAAACTTACATGTCATTTTGATGAACAACAGATCGATTTTTTAGACCTGAATCTATATATTGTCACCTTGCTGATATACCCAGCGTTGCCCGTGAGTTAAATTTCCCGCTCCCTCCTCTCCCCCTATTTCTGTGCTCCCCCTCTTTCTCCACCCCCCCCCCCTCAGAGGGAGGGACAGTGGACAGGAGGGGGGGCACAGTGGACAGGGGGGTGGGGGACAGACACAGTGGACAGGATGGGGGGTGGGAACAGTGGACAGGAAGGGGGGTGGGGACAGTAGACAGGAGGGGGGTGGGGACAGTGGACAGGAGGGGGGGATGGGGACATTGGACAGGAGGGGGGGGTGGGGACAGTGGACAGGAGGGGGGCAGTGTCATAAACACACACACACAGTGTCACACACACACAAACAGTGAAAGACACACACACACAAACAGTGAGACACACACAGAGGTCTCAGTCCCGTGCAGCGCTCAGCGGCGGCTTTCTCGGATGCAGGCCCATCCCCCTCCCCCCCCCCCCCCCGCAGTCTCGTGCGGCACATTTTTCGGGCACAGGCCCCACCCGCCTGCAGTACCGTGCGGCTGCTTTCTCGGGCGCAGGCCCCGCCGCCCCCCCCTGCAGTCCCGTGCGGCGCCTCGGTGCAGGCCCCGGTTCCCCCACCCCCCCGCATTCCCGTGCGGCACCGTAAGTGTTAAAGCTGTAGATGTATTGAACGTGAAGGCAATCATAAAGGCCCAATCCTGGATTTAGAAGCACCATCAGGAGATTCACTTCTCATATTTTGCCCAATGCGAATGTAAGCCACAGGCTGGCGGCCATTTTATAATGTGAATGTAAATTAACACTGTGTAGGTGAACGTGGCTAGACGGGCGGCCATTTTGTAATGCCAATTCAGAGTGCGAAGGGGAAAGGCAGTTGAATGCGGACATTTTCTGTAATGGTGTTTTACATTGTGAATGCGATTATGGATTTTTGGTGTGGCGGTCGCGGGTACAGGGAGTGTTGTGCGGCCGTGTGTGGCACAGGGAGTGTCGGCCTGGTGCAGGCTATGGCGGGCTCGGCTACAGTAAAATGTGCGTGGCTACAGTGAGGCTACAGGGAGTGTTGTGCAGCCCTGTGTGGCACAGGGAGCTTCGGCCGGGTGAAGGCTAGCGTGCAAGGCTACAGTAAAATGTGCGCGGCTACAGGGAGTGTGGTGTGTGCGTGGCTACAGGGAGTGTCGGGCAGGCGTGTGTGCAGGGAGTGTCGGGCAGGCGTGTGTGCGGTCCGTGCGGGCGTGTGTGCGGAGCTGAAAACATTTTTATTAGGTGGCGTATTTTCCGTATTTATTAGGTGAAGAAGACGTATTTTCCGTTTTTATTGGTCTCAGGTGTGAGTGTGTGTGAACGGGGGTGACAGTGAGTGTGTGTGAAGCATGGTCTCAGGTGTGAGTGTGTGTGAAGCATGGTCTCGGGTGTGAGTGTGTGTGAAGCATGATCTCGGGTGTGAGTGTGTGTGAAGCATGGTCTCAGGTGTGTATAGACAGGGGTGACAGTGTGAGATGGATGAAAGTTACCTTGGACTCCGCGGGGGTCCTCTGGGGGTATGGTGTGTCAGTGTCAGTGTGTGACAGTCAAGTAGGAGTGTGTCAGTGATGTCACTGTACCTTTTGGCCAATGAGAGTCGTGTGGGCGAGGACACAGGGACCAATGTCTGCGTGGGTCTGTGTGTGTCACAGTGGAGCTTACTTCTTGGCCAATGAGAGTCGCGGGTGGGCGGGCAGACCCACGGACGAATCTGATTGGCCACATCTACAACCCCACAAACTTTAGATTTATATATTAAGATAACATAATTCATACAAAGACCTTCTTTAAACCTGTCCAGGCCAATAACTATCTAATGGCGGATAGCCACCATAATCCCCAGTGGATCAGGAATATACCCAAAGGGCAGTTCATCTGCCTGAAGCGCAACTGTTCAGACTCCGGACCTTTACGCGCCAGCTGGAAGATTTGAAACAGAAATTCAATCAAAGAAAATATCCGGTCGACCAACTGAACCAGGTTAGGGACCGGTAGATTTTATCGACCGGTCTACACTACTTGAGTATCATAGAAAACCTAGATCCAATGTGGATGACAATATAGCTTTTGTCACACAGTACAATCAGGTGGCACCATGTATTAGACATGTGTTAAAGAAGTATTGGCCTATTCTTTTAAGAGATAACACTCTGGCACAGGTACCTACCCCCACTCCGAATATAATTTTTAATAAGGCTAACAATCTGAAATCTTTAATAGTACCTAGTTGTCCACTGTCTAGGAAGAGATCTCATTCGGCTAACGCAGTAAAAGGCTTTTTCACATGCACAAGGTGCACTGCCTGTACATATGGCAAGACAGGCACAATGTTTAAATCTAATGTCACCTCGAAAATGTATTCAGGGAAATCCTTCATTAATTGCCATTCAGCATATGTAATCTATCTACTTACCTGTCCCTGTGGCCTACAGTATGTAGGGCGTACTGGGAGGTCTTGCAAAGAAGAATCTACGAACACGTGTATAATATTAAAAAGGGTCTAACAACCCATAGCGTGTCTAATAATTTTTTAATTTGCCACAATCAAGACCCCAAAGGTCTTTGTTGTCAGGCAATTGAAACTGCCACTACCAGTTGGAGGGGGGGCGATACGCTCAACCAGATCAGCAGACTGAAGCGTTCTGGATTTATGAGCTTAGAACCCTTTCTCCAAATGGTTTGAATTTAGACTTTGATCTGGGGGTCTTTCTTACTAAATAGAAAGAGGACTTTTGTATATGTGCCACCTTTTTTTTCCGGATATGTAGTATATTTCTTCCTTTTTTTCCCTTTCCCTTCCCTTTTTTGTTTTCTTCTTCTCCTTTTTTTCTTTAACAGCTATCTATTTTGATTATTTAATATCCTAATTATCTCTGATCATTCACAGTTTACACAACTATATTAATATTATTTATATTAGTATTTGCTATAATATGCAAAAATAATTTGTTTTTACATTTGTTTCTTTCATTGTATTTCAATCTCCTTTTTATAATGTCAATTGTTTGTAAGTTTTGTATTTGTTTATAAGTTTGTCCAAGTTCTAGTTCGTTTTGTCAAAAGCTGAATTTTAAACTTTATTGGATTCAATGCATGCCTGTCCAATCAGTGTTGAGTGAGGTGCATATAATAAGACTTCACCCCCACTAAACCAACCCCTGAGGAAGTGACGTCAGCCACGAAACACGTAGGGTCAAAGGTCACGGTGCCTTGGAGAAAGCTGGCTGTGTGCAGCGTTTTGGATCAACCTATCAGGATACGAGAGAAGCTGTGTTTGATGAGTGTAGCTGTGTGTGTCTTCCCCTCCCTCTGCATCCATCTTGGGAACTTCCTGAAATCGGAGAGAATACATGATATACACCACGCATCTGAGAGCTCACAGAGGACTCTCTCTGCTTCTGACACCTGTCCCTGCTTGTTTATCCCATGCCCATTTGTTCCGGTCCTGCTGTAAGTAGGGTTTTCGGTTTTAACCCCTTGATGACCCGCTGCAGCAGGCTCCTTTGTTTTAATAAATAATTATTTTACTTTCAGCTTTAGTGTTTAAGTGTATGTTTTTTGTTGCTTGTTTACTGTTTTCACCTGTTTTTCTGTTGCTTGATTGTTTTTTCTGTGCAGTTTTTAACTGATACAGGTTACACTATGATTTTCTTTTTTGTCTTTGTCCATATGTCACGGACCCCCTGATTGGAGATCTTTCCCTGATTGGACCCTTTGGATTCTTCTACCCCCTTTTTGGACTTTATTTGGGACTCATTGGACATTATCTATACGGGCGCTGGTTTGTATCTGTTCCTTATATATACACACACACACAGTTAGGTCTGGAAATAATTGGACACTGACACAATTTTCATACTTTTGGCTCTGTACGCCACCACAATGGATTTGAAATGAAACAACCGAAATGCAATAGAAGTGCAGACTTTCAGCTTTAATTCAAGGGGTTGAACAAAAATTTCGTATGAAACGTTTAGGAATTGCAACCATTTTCATACACCGTCCCCTTATTTCAGGGGCTCAAATGTAATTGGACAAATGAACACAATCATAAATAAAATTTTCATTTTTAATACTTTGTCGAGAATCCTTTGCAGGCAATGACTGCTTGAAGTCTGGAACGCATGAATATCACCAAATGCTGTGTTTCCTCCTTTGTGATGCTTTGCCAGGCCTTTACTGCAGCTGTCTTCAGTTGTTTGTTCGTGGGTCTTTCTGCCTTACGTTTTGTCTTCAGCAAGTGAAATGCATGCTCGACCGGGTTGAGATCAAGTGATTGACTCAGCCATTCCAGAATATTACACTTCTTTGCCTTAAAAAAATCCTGGGTTGCTTTTGCGGTATGTTTTGGGTCATTGTCCATATGTAAAGTGAAGCGCCGTCCAATCAACTTCACTGAATTTAGCTGAATCTGAGCAGACAATATATCCCTATACACTTCAGAATTAATCCGGCTGCTTCTGTCTTCTGTCACATCTAGTGATCCAGTGCCATTGTAAGCCATGCATGCCCATGCCATCACACTGTCTCCACCGCGTTTTACAGATGATGTGGTATGCTTCGGATCATGAGCCGTTCCAAGCCTTCTCCATCATTCTGGTACAGGTTGATCTTAGTTTCATCTGTCCAAAGAATGCTGTTCCAGAACTGGGCTGGCTTTTTTAGATATTGTTTGACAAAGTCTAATCTGGCCTTTCTATTCTTGAGGCTTATGAATGGTTTGCACCTTGTGGTGAACTCTGTATTTGCTCTCGTGAAGTCTTCTCGTTATGGTAGACTTGGATAATGATATGGCTAACTCCTGGAGCGTGTTCTTCACTTGGCTGGATGTTGTGAAGGGGGTTTTCTTTACAATGGAAAGGATCCTGCGATCATCCACCACTGTTGTCTTCCATGAACGTCCAGGCCTTTTTGTGTTGCAGAGCTCACCAGTGCGTTCTTTTTTTCTCAGAATGTACAAAACTGTTGATTTGGCCACTCCTAATGTTCCTGCTATCTCTCTGATGGATTTTTTATATTTTTTTGCAGCCTAAGGATGCCCTGTTTTACTTGCATTGAGAGCTCCTATGACTGCATGTTGTGGGTTCACAGCAACAGCCTCCAAATGCGAATGCCACACCTGGAATCAACTCCAAACCTTTTACCTGCTTAATTGATAATGAAATAACGAAGGAATAGCCCACACCTGTCCATGAAACAACTTTTGAGTTAATTGTCCAATTACTTTTGGTCCCTTGAAAAAGAGGAGGCTACATATTAAAGAGATGTAATTCCTAAACCCTTCCTCCAATTTGGATGTGAATACCCTCAAATTAAAGCCGATAGACTGCACTTTAAGCCCATATTCATTATTTAACTGTAACTTGAATTTATTTTGGTACAGAGCCGAAATAAAACTTGTATCAGTGTCTAATTATTTCCGGACCTAACTGTATATATACACACATATATTAAGGTTATGGTTGGTAAAAAAGTGACAAAAACCCTCCACAGTAAAGCATATAGACACAGTGCCACCTTTTGTCTCAATCTCACATTACATGAACAACCCTTAAGCCCCAATGCATGCTGCTTTAAACACAGCTTTTAAACATTTCGACCTTGTGGGTCTCTTCAGTGTAAGGTTGGTTGTACTGGCTCATACTGAAGAGACCCACAAGGTCGAAACAGTCTGTCTGAGAGTGGGTTTACTGGCTTTGCATCTCATCCCAGCCTATGTTTAAAAGCTGTGTATAAAGCAGCATGCATTGGCTTAAGGGTTGTTCATGTAATGTGAGCTTGCGACAAAAGGTGGCACTGTGTGCTCATTTGCATGTCATTTCCCAGAATCCGTTGCTGCAGTGGAAGTGCTGTTTGCTGGGTGATAATGGTGAAAGGCAGGGTTGCAGACCTGTCTGAACATGCAAATGAGCATACAGTAATATTTACAGTTGCTATATGCTTTACTGTGGAGGGTTTTTGTCACTTTTTTTTACCCACCATAACCTTAATAATGTGTGGCGAAAAACCTACTCTCAGTCTCAAACCAGCAAAGCCAGTACAACCAACCTCACACTGAAGAGACCTATAAGGTCGAAACAGTCTGTGAGTGGATTTACTGGCTTTGTATCTCATCCCATCCTATGTTTAAAAGCTGTGTTTAAAGCAGCATGCATTGGTTTAAGGGTTGTTCATGTAATGTGAGCTTGAGACAAAAGGTGGCACTATGTGCTCATTTGCATGTCATTTCCCAGAATCCCTTGCTGCAGTGAAAGTGCTGGGTGATAATGGTGAAAGGCAGGGTTGCAGACATGTCTGAGGACATGCAAATGAGCATACAGTAATATTTACAGTTGCTATACACATATACAGTTGTGTGAAAAAGAAAGTACACCCTCTTTGAATTCTATGGTTTTACATATCAGGACATGATGCATTGGGTGGTCTTTTAAATTGAGCTGATCACTCGTGTGGATTTGGTGTAGTTATAGTTTGGCTCTATTGCCTTTATTTACAGAATAAATGCTTGTCCTATCACATAAATTGTTTGTCCAAATAAAAAAGGTGTCACCTAATACTGAAGAACTCATTTATTCTGCTATATATATATATATATAAAGCAGAAAATAGCCGTGTTAGTCCAGTTGCGATAGTGCAGAATAAATGATGTATTGCTTGACTTGAAGAAGAGAGGATAACTCTCGAAAGCTTGTCCTATGACATAAATTATTAGTCCAATAAAAAAGGTATCACCTAATACTGAAGAACTCATTTATTCTGCACTATATATATATTGTGCGCTTATCTACTGGTTTTTAGGACACAATCTTAGGATTGTGCGCTTATCTACTGGTTTTATATATATATATATATATATATATAAAAATAAAAAAACAGTAGATAAGCGCACAATCCTAATTGCAAAGGTATAACAATTTAATAATATATAGACACAGATAAACCTCATATAGTAAAAGAGAAAATATACAATACAAGGACAAATTGAAAATAATAATGTATGCAAAATACAATAAAAAACTATCTAAAAATGGACAAGGATAATGAAACCTATAGTAAAAAAGTGGATTGTTATGAATATGTTATCCGGGAGTAGGAGTCACACAATGTGCAGAACCAGGAGCATGGAGTAATGGCCCAGTTAGTACTTAGCCAAGGCGAAATCCAGCCGCTGGAGTTAGAGAGGGATCCTGATCCTCACAGACCCAAATAATGCTGTTCCAGATACACGCTAACCGGCGTGCCCGCAGCTAGGGATCTGTGTACTGTGTACCAGACTGTGTATCATCTGGTCGGTGCAGCTGTTATTGTTTCCCTCACGGAGCCTTGAGGAGTGCGGTGGAGGTCTGATGCGACTTCCAGCCATCACAGTTCTCTGACTTCATCTGGTCGGAGCAGCTGTGTTTGTCTCCCTTACAGAGCTTGGTTGAGTGGCGGAGGAGGTTGGTGTGGCTTTCGGTGACTGTAAGGTTTGGATCCACTTCAGCCTGCCAGGTCTGTTGATTTCATCTGCCCCCTTGGGCTGCATGGCTTTTTCTGGTACACAGATCCCTAGCTGATCATCATCATCATCATCCTCTGACGAAGTCGCCTTTGTGTGACGAAACGCGTAGGGCTGGTGACATCATCGCGTTTGGGTCTGTGCACACGGAGCTCTGGGCGTCCCTGCCATCCTACCAGCTGCATTTCCAAGTGCTGGTAACTATCTCATGTAGGAGCAGAGGACGGAGAGGCACTGAATGCCTTACTACATTGGCGCCAACTCGTGATATGAGCTGGTGGTGGCTACAGGCTGTGTAGTTTCACCCTGCCTCCTGGGACTCCCCTTACCCTCGCAGATGACCACATTTAGAGATTTCTCTCCCATGTATGGTTCTTTTTTTAAATCCTGTAAGTGTACTTCTTAGGGGTGGCTGATTTTGAAAAGAAATGTACCTTTATTTTTCAACAGTGACGTGCTATGGAGCTTGCGCTTCTGTTTGTTTTTTGTCCATATATATATATATATATATAAAACATAGAGAAAGAACAAAAAGCACTCCGTAATAATAGTCACTGATGTGGGTGCAGATCCTATAATGAAGAATAAGCAATACGATACCGTTAGGAAACGAAATCAGCAGGCAGCACTCCAGAATTGAACAAACAAGTGTATTGAAAAAAATAAACACAAAACCAACGTTTCGGTCCACGAATGGGACCTTTGTCAAGGTGGTGCAATATATATACATATATATACATATATATACATATATATACAAAAATAAATTATATTAGCTCTACAATGTTCATTCAAATATGACATCAATAAGGTGACTTCAATAAGGGGAGTATGGGTGGTTGTGACCAGTGTAAATAGCTGGTTGCTAAAAGTTGCAGAAAATATATCTTGGTGTATCAGGGTGAATAAACATACAATTGCTATTACAATATTGCCTTCACACCATAAACCAATCTTGCAAATATAGTTAAAGTGGTCTTAATTAGTGTGATAGTGCTGTATCTAGCAATTACTAATGGATTTGAAGAAATGTTGCCAGCTCAAAAGAGGATGTGGTAAGAGACAAATCAGCTTTCAAAAGAAACCAAATAAAACAACAAAAAAGAAAGCGTGGGCTCCAATATGCAGATACATAATATATAACTATAGGGTGAATATAAAACTTGGGTACACACTCCAAAAAAAATTATTCTAAAAAATATATTAGGTGGAAAGTTGTCACACTCAAGTTTGCTGTGGACCGTGAAGGGATGGTAAGGAGTATTGGAGTTTGGATCCTCCCGTAACCCCCCCCCCACCTCTGAAAATGGAGTCTGTAAGGTGCTGTAGGAATCTGCACTGGCAAATTACCATATGTAGATGCCACCATGGTAAAAAATGCAGGTTAGCACCAAAAAACCCACTCTGTGAGTTTGTCACGGCACGGAAATTGAAACCTCCATATGTTTTGTGTCTGAAGTGCTTGTTGGAATCTCTGCATCAAAGAGATGCAAACTGATACGGAGAGATAATGAGGTCCCTGCCCGCTAGAGGTTACAATCTAGAGGGAATAAGGGACAATTTTGAAACCAAAGATAAAGTGGCTGCATATTGCGGCATGGAGTATATCTCATTATGAATTGTGTTCTAGTCACACAACTGGATCTATTGAGGTTGAGAAGTGTGGTTGTTAGGTAGCCATGAATTTAGTATCCCAGGTATCTCCTGGTAGCTTTGAGAATAGAGGAGACCCCCTCTAAAATTTGGTTCTGGTATTTTGCTTTCCAACAAGGGCAACTATAATGTTAAGTCTAAAATTTTTAACTAGTTTAGATTCCAGCATTTATCGCGTTACGGCTCTCTTATCAGTCCAAAGGAGGCTTATATATTTCCTGCCTCCATCAGAATTATATCAATGATTTAAGGCTAGTATGTCATTTTGTATTCTCTTCATACTTCCAAATTTCCAAAAAGATGTGGCATAGGGTATAGTGGAAACAGAGTATCCAATCGCTTATTGACTCTTTGGGTGCCCCAAGTTGTAGTCGCTACGTCATGGGGTCTGGCATTCTAGAGTTCCCATCAATGCTATTTTAAGGCATGGATTTACTAGTCCATCGCCTAGGGCCATGAACCTTCCCAGGACCCCAACCATTCAGGAGCCTCACAAATAACATGGCCCAAAATGTAATTTATAATTTGTAGTTCTAACTGAACACAGCAAATGTTAATTATATATTTTTTCAAAAATTATTTTTATAGTGCGATTACAACAGGATATTGTTTTTAATTTTGTATAACCTATTAACTATTTCTTTAAAAAAAAAATGTATTCAGGGAATGTTTCTAAAATTTTTATGGTATATGCAGTTTGATTTATAGAAACCTAAAAGAAAGTGCAAAAAGATGCCTCCAATGGTGTAGTAAGTTAAAAAAAAAATGTAATGAAAGGACACAAAAACCTAAAGAACTATGAAGATTGCACTCACATTTGTGCTGATATTTAAAAAAACGGTATAAGCATGCTCTGGTGCCATCCCCTAGGTCTCTTAGCCTACTGTCTGTTTTCTCCAGTTACTGCTCCAATGTAGCTTTGGTCCTCCTTTCATGGCATCCCGTGGCTTCGGAGGTTTGCCTGTAGAGTTGGATGGAGGGCGTGACTAAAACAGGTGCCGGCTAGGGTCTCCTATGCGTTTCACTAGCACGGCTAGCTTCATCGGGGAGTAGAGGTATCACAAAGGAGGACTGTCTCCTGTTAAAATACCCTGTACTGCTGCCCACACTGCTATGTTTCTAAGCACTTTTTAATGAACAACTTTGTGAGCCTTCTTATACTGCAGTACACCCAGCTTGCTTTCTAATACTAATACTTTTTCATTCAGAGGATTTCACTACTTGCTTATTGTTAACAGTGACATCAATTGATTTTTGACTGCTGCCCCTACTGTTATACCCATATTACCTTCAAATGAGACGCTCTATGAGATTTTTAGCCTTTACACTCTCATTTTTGTTCATGTATATGCTCATTGCTTTTTATTTCCTTTTGAGTGCACCAATTTAATATATACCGTTTCAATAATATACTACTATTTTTAGCACCTCCATGAGAGCACAATTGGGTCTTTTTTCCTAGTCTAATTGATTTGTCGGCAATATATTTAAAAAATAACGCTCAACACAAAAACTATTACAGCATGACAAACTGGAGTCAACATTTCCTAGCACTGAAATTGCGTTACGGATTTTCCGATCAATGACGACAAACAAACTGCAAAGGCGTAAGGTCTTTTTTTAAAGTTAAAACTTATGAAGAACGAGCTTTGCAGATCGAGCGTTCTTTCCATGATGACAATCGAATCGGATATATTTCAGAAAATAGAGTTTGATGATATTATTTCTGACTTTGCCAATTAAAAAAACAACAAAAAAAAACCAACCAGGTGTTCCTAGATATAAATTACAATCTAAAAACTGTATACAGTATATGCTGAAGTGGGAGGCTAAGCTGAGTTAGGCCCTAGATATAGAGGAGTGGATGAACATCTGAGAAGAAGTAACCACGAGCTTGAAATGTACAAGCATAAAAAAAGAACTAATTCAAGCTGCTGTTCCCGTGGTATCTCATGCCAGCGCGGATACACACAATGGATGCCAGCATCTCTCCCTTATGTTTCCGATCCTGCGGACATAGAGGCTCACTTTCCCATGTATGGGGGTATCTGTCCTAAAATAGCTCTTCTATGGCGACAGGTATTCAAACTGATTAACTCTGTTGGTGGCATAGCGGTGGCCCCGACTCCTTGGCTAGTCTTACTGGGCAGACCTCCCCCATTGAATGCCCAAACACTCTTATAAATTAATGTTGCGTACTGTACACCTCTTGCTACCATATGCTGCATCACTACATGCTGGAAGATACAGGCATGCCCTCAGTTAGTGGCTATCAAACCCCAGGTCAGGCACATACTTGAGAGGATCGCAGTATTTCTAAGGTATTCTTTCCTACAGAATGTAGAGTATATCCAGATCAGACCCTTGCCGCATCTTTAAAGTAAGGAGTCTGATCACTGGCAGTGGTCCTCCCCCCTCAAAAAGAAGAATATCGTTCATAAGTGCCGTAAGCCCGGCTGTGCCCCTCCCGGACGTCCTGTGGAATGTTCCTACCAAATGGGTTAATGGTGTCAAAAAACACCACAACAGCTGTTGCCATCTTTTTTTTTTTTTTACCCCATTTTAAACGGTGAAAAATAATTTAAATATTTACGTTTGTAATAACATTGGAAGATTTTTAATAAACGTTTTGAAGGTTGTGAAGGTTAAAAACATACTGTATTTGTATTTACATGTGACCTTTTGTGGGTGGGCTTCCTGTCACGGGAGACCAAGCACTTACACCTTTTATACCGGGATCATAACACTGAGCAAAACGAGTTGATGAAATAAATTGTCATTTATTCACTTAAACAGGCAAACACACTATGCGACACAAAATACATGCGAAAGACACACTTACTGGGGGTCTGGGGCAAAGAACTAGCCTTTCCTGGTTGAAATAAGCAAAGAAACAAAGCTGACCGGGACTTGGTCCCAAATGTCCTGGAACTCAAATCGGCTTGAAGTTCCTGACGACACCACTCTCTTTCTTCCGGAGGTGCTGAAATTCTTTGACCGGGGAGTTAGTCCCAAATGTCCTGGAACTGTTTTCGGCTTGCAATCCTAGCTGCGACCGGTACGTTCAGTTCTCAGAATGTGGCCCCGAAAAATGGGACTTAGAAAATGTCCTGCCTTGAAATTTCTGAAGACGGCTCGCTCCAAGAGCATCTTTTGGTCGTTTCAAATTTGCCGCTGCTGTTCTGGCACTTAGAATCTGCTCACCGGATTGGCTGAGGGTTTCTTATAGTAGTTAAGAGTTCATTCATGAAATACTACAGCCAATCCGAGCGTGGGAAATATCCTACCAGCCAATCAGAGCAATGCCAGTCTTCTGAAGCCGGGCAAGCAGATCCTACCAAGTGCATACACCAACCTGGCACCTCAGCCACTTGTTATGCAGAAGCCACTCGCTGGATTAGGCTCCACTCAGTCTGGAAAGGCAAGTGGTAGTCCGAGGACGTGGGTGCGGAGCCTAAAACATCCTGCCCAAATGCTCTTCACACTTCTGACATCCTCTGAGGCTTTCATGTCCGATGTGTGAGTAGACACAGTGGCACCAAACTTGGTAGCCCAGTGACTCACTCCGGACATAGGATCTGACAGTCCCAGCTCATTACTATGCACAAAGCATATATGTAGTTTAAACACACTGTTTAATAAAGTCATACATTTATATACTTTTCCTAAGTTTTATGGTTATGGGGAATAGAATAAGAAGTTGCACTTTATTCCTACTAGCCTTATTCCTGACACACTATACTAGACTTAGGGGGGTATGCACTAAACTCCGATAAGTGACTTTAAGAGCGCAAAGTGCTTTTAGAACGTGATATAGCGCTCAGTACCATTCACAGAGCAGTGATAACAGGGAGTTTGCGCTCTTAAACGGGCTTTTTTCAAGAAATATTTCTAAGTCCCAAAAAGCTCATACGATCAGCTAAATGCGCTGATTTCTGCCAGTCTTTGTGATTTTCAAAGCTACGATAACTGATCGTGCTTTAAAAACGCGCAAGAAAAAGCACGCCAGCCAGAGGCAGGCGCAAAAGGAGCAGGACTTAGGAAAAATTATTTGTTTACCTTTTTGCAGGCACACCATCCATACAACAGGCCGGCGGGTGTCCCCAGCTAATCCCCCGGGGGTCCCTGGGTAATCCCCGCGGGAGTCCAGGGGTCCCCGCGGGTATCCGGGGGTCCCCGTGGGTGTTCAAGGTCCCCGCGGGCCTGCGGTACCAATGGTGTGCCCCCCCAAAAATAAACAATACTGTAAAAAAATACAGCACCCCCCTAACACATACACTACAGTAATGGGCAAAATTACTATTATCCACATATGGATAATAATGCATTTGCCCATTTAAAATACATTCATCGCAATAAATAAAATAAATACATCTTGCACTCACCCATGCCAGGCTGCCACGATGAAGGCCATCCTCATCTTCATCACCGTCCATGCCCTCGGGTGCTGCAAAACATACACATGAATAAAAAGAGCATAGCGCCTCTACGGCGATTGGTGAGATTGTACCTCCTATCCTGTATAAAACGGCAGACATCACTACATCTTACACTCCCCCCCCCCCCCTGACAAAGTGTACGTAGTACACAAAACGTGCGTAGGACAATTTTACTGACGCCACGGCGGTGGCTCCACGAACGAGAGGCTGCCTGAGATCACCCACCAGGTTGTATGGTTACTATTGTCTTACTGTGCATGGCCCGACATAGAGCATCGGCAGTTCGGTACTGGATATGGTATAACGGTATGATGCGCCTCACAATTGTGCATATGCCATTGTAGCTTTACTTGGAAGTTGTGCTGATGCGCCGAGGTCTGAGATATCCTATTACTGATTATCCTTGTTTGGCTCAATATATCATGCATCTGGCATGTTAAGCGTACCCTATCAATGAACTTAGACACAAGTAGGGACCCAGTAGATGGTATGTAAAGACTGCAAACAGGAGTCTGATAAATTGTATAAATACAAGGTGATGGACTGTTATGTTCAGATATTGTGAGCTATTGTTAAAAGGAATATTCCTTTACCGGTTTCATATTCATGTGAGGACATTGTATCCATCTTGATTAAAATACTACAATCTTATTTTAGACGTGATACATACTGTAGTGCCTCACAATATAGCAATAGTGTCTAGCACTGGTTACCATATAGCTAGCGAATATATCAATTGCATACTACATATTCAACCATAGTGGTTTATTTCCGACAGATACTATTACCTATGAGGAGAAGTGTACATGGGTGTATGCAGGAGCTCAAGTGCTTAGTCCCATAGAAGAGTTCAATTAGGGGTCACAGCACATGGGGAAATATTCAATCAGAGTAAAATTCTCAATCTTCATACACAATAGCTCAATAATTCCCTGAAGGTATGGAGTAATATTATAATGACTTCCCTTCCTCCTTGGGATGACCCATAATAAATGAGAGTACTCACTGTGTTCCCCTGTGTGCCCTCAGGCGTTCAGCCGCGTCCAGCGTTCTGAGATATCCAAAATAGTTGTGTGACGCACAGCAACAGAGAACAGGTCATGTGGCAATAAAAAATGATATTTATTCATGCTGCGTTAAAAAAAACGGTGGAGGGTGTAACACTCCTACACATTTCGTGCTGTGAGGCACTTTATAAAGTGCCTCGTAGCATGAAACGCGTAGGAGTGTTGCACTCTCCACAGTTTTTTTTAAACCAGCTTTAATAAATATAATTTTTTATTCCCACATGACCTGTTCTCTGATGCTGTGCGCCACACAACTATTTTGAATACCTATGAGGAGTAGGCAGTACTGCCGCACTATGAGTTATGCACACTGATAACCCTATAAGATATATAGCTTAATGGTGTGAATGGCTAGTACTGCATCTGTTCCGATCAAATACAGGTGCCATTCTATTGCAGTACTAGAGCCATTGCAGCCTCTTAAAGGAGTATTTTTAATACACTGTAAATAATATTACACAAAACGTCGATGTCAGATGTTAATAAAACATTTTCTTTGGATTAGTGGTACATAAAGAGTATAAATATATTATAACAATTGTACTCTTAATCAAATATTTGTATTTTGCAAGATATATTATATATCAATATTTGTAATATGTACTTTGAGTGCAAGTAAAAGAGGTTTCTTGGAAGGGATCTCTTTCCCTCCTATGTGTTTGCATATATTTACTGTGTCCTATGCATTGGGGTTGAGCAGTATATTGTTTGTATATAGTGTGTTCAAGAATAAAAAGAGCCAATCTAATGACCCCTAACCCCTTAATCACCTTAGCAGTTATTAACTGCTATGGCAATTAAGGGGTTAACCCACCCTCTCCCTCCACTCACTAGGGAGGCCTAACCACCCTCCCCCACTACTCACCCATGAGGCCTAACCACCCTCACCGACTACCCACCCGGGAGACCAACCCACCCTCGGGGACAATAACCCCTTCCCCCACCCCCACTACCCACAATAAAAACAATACACAGCCCCACAATAAACATTACTGTATTTAATAAACAATACATAACCCGCCCCCCCCCCATAAAACATGATTTATTATTTGACATACAGGGTTAATACCCCAGACCTACGGGAGTCCCCGGTGGTCCCGATAGGTGTCCGCAGGCCACACAGTGCACCAGTACCCCAGGGTCTGGAGGCCTCCAGGTGGTCCCCGCCAGTCATCGTGTGCCTCCAGGTGATCACCGCGGGTCACCGTGGGCCCCAAATGGGGTCCACGGGTGGGCCCACGGGTGTCCTGGGGTCCCCGGGTCAGCCCCACAGGTGTCTGAGGCCCTCGGGTGGTTCTCATGGGGGTCTGGATCCCTGCAGGTCCATTTAAATAAATCAATACCCCCCCACCACCAACACATACAGTACAGTAATGGGCAAAATAACTATTATTCAGATATGGATAATAGATTATTTGTCCATTATTAAACACATTAACTAGCATAATAAAATAAATACAGTTCTACTTACCTCAGCAATACGAAGCCACTCCGCCAGCAAAGTCCCTCTGTCCTCCATTGCCACAAAACTACATTGCAAATAAATTCTGGGGAAAAAAGGTGTTATACAGTATCTCTGGCGCCCTGCACATATAAATGATGTGCAAATATATACAAATATATTCGGGAACAATACAAGGAGCTTTCAAAATAACTATTTATCCCATGGGCAGTACAAAGGACTCGGGGCTATCCCTTAAGGTTGGAGGAAAGGAAATTTCACCAGCAACAAAGGAAAGGGTTCTTTACAGTAAGGGCAGTTAAAATGTGGAATTCATTACCCATGGAGACTGTGATGGCAGATACAATAGATTTGTTCAAAAAAGGTTGGACATCTTTTTAGATGGGAAAGGTATACAGGGATATACCAAATAAGCAGTGTTCGACAAATCACCCAAAAATCTACTCGCCCAACCAAAAAATCTACTCGCCACCTAGTCCCGCCCCTAGTCCCGCCCCTATTCCCGCCCCTAGTCCCGCCCGTAGTCCCGCCCCCAACCCCACCCCTAGTCCCGCCCCCAAACCCACTTTAAAATAAAATATATAAATAAAATACATTAAATAAATTCCTAGTCAGAACAACATTCGTTTTTGACATAAATGTATTTATTGTATTACATTATACTACAATTAGTGTGTGTGTGTGAGTGATTTAGAAATAAAAGCCAGGTGTGAGTGACTAGTTTCCTGAACCCTTAACCAGTGTCTGGACGTCCCCACTTCACAATATCTAAAGCAGCAATCCCGCCTGGGATCTTACCTGATCCGCAGTCCCTCAATATCCAGGTACCCTCATTCCCGCAATGTTATACATTGGAGGGGATGTCTTCCCTACCTGTCTTCTGGGTTAGGGGTTATTCCGGTGTTTCCTGTGTGAAGCTTGAGTTAGATCTGGAAGAAAGCAGTATAGGTTATTTCGGTGTAGTATAGGACAGTTAAGATATACAGGGTAAATAAGATATCCAGATCCAGAGTGAGAGACAGACAGAGTGTGGGTGAGAGAGACAGACAGAGTGTGGGTGAGAGAGACAGACAGAGTGTGGGTGAGAGAGACAGGGAGAGTGTAGAGGAGAGAGACAGGGAGAGTGTAGAGGAGAGAGACAGGGAGAGTGTAGAGGAGAGAGACAGGGAGAGTGTAGAGGAGAGAGACAGGGAGAGTGTAGAGGAGAGAGACAGGGAGGGGAGAGAGACAGGGAGAGTGTAGGGGAGAGAGACAGGGAGGGGAGAGACAGAGAGAGGAGAGAGGAGATAAGGGGGGGACTGACTGATGGGGGGAACTGGGTGAGGAGATGGTGACTGACTGGGTGACTTTGACTGACTAGGTGGGGGGACTGACTGATGGGGGGGAACTGGGTGAGGAGATGTGACTGACTGGGTGACTTTGACTGACTAGGTGGGGGGTGACTGATTGGGGGGTACCTATTGTGTCACACACACCCACACACACCCACATGCACACACACACACACACACACACACACACACACACACACACACACACACACACACACACACACACACACACACACACACACACACACACCCATATGTGTGTACTGATTGATCTGTGTGGTTGATTGAAGTGCTGGTTGGTTAAAGTGTGTGCAGTTAGAACCAGAAGGAAAGGGAAGTACTGGGTATACTTGCAGGGGTGGCTGTTTTTGGGGAGTGTGCAGTGGGTTAATTTATTTTTAAAGTGTGCTGTAATTTGAAGCCTGTAACTTTTTTCCCCATTTCTCCTGCCTGAGGCAGAGGGGGTGTGGTTGGTTAATTGGCTGGCCTAACACACCTGCAGTGGGTGGGGTTAGTTAATTGATAACCTAACACACCTGGTGGGTGTCCCTATTTAAACAGAGGCTTCTAACGAATCCTGAGCTTGCGTGTACTGACTAATCTGTGTGGTTGATTTGAAGTGCTGGTTGGTTAAAGTGTGTGCAGTTAGAACCAGAAGCACCTGTGGCGCTGAGGTATGAATGGAAGTGTGATCTTGTGCAAAAGTTCTTGTCTTGAACTATTAGCCTCAGGAAAGGAAAACAAAAATGCAACAAACACTACAATAGTGTATTACCCAGGGACATAGTGTGATAATATAAAGAGCAATTTATTCTATAAAAAATTAGTATAAAACAATTAATCAGACAATTGTGTCAGACTTGAAATACATTTAAAACTTCCATGCGCTTGTGCACTAGGAAGATGAACTGCTCCGCCGTGGTAAAATTGAAATCCTACTCACCGGACGTGAATAGGACATGCGCAATGGTTTAAAGGTCTCTTGTCTCAGGTGACACCGCTCGCCGTGGGGTGGAATAGTCAGTTGATGCGGGAGAATCGCCTTCAATACTCGTAGTCTCCTTGCTAACAGAGTCCGGTCGATCGGCTCAACTGCTGACGTCACCGCCTGGATAGCACTGGAAAGGTGTCTCTCTAATATATAGTCTCTCCAATATATTATCTCTCCAATGGGTGTATTCTAACATTTATACACTGTCTAGTGACTTATTGTTATAAGTGTATGTTGACCATCACACAAGGGCCATTTGTTCTTTGTGTTTGTAAATCTTTATTCAAGCATCAGACAACTTTGTTTTTGATGCATATCTGTGTATCATTATATATGCTGTAATCCATTGTTCCATTTGAATAGATATTGAGGACACGTTTCACTTACCATATACAAGGGATTTATTTATCTTCCCCCCTTTATATATTCCCAGTCCATTATTTGGACATATGTTTCTGTATATATATCTTTAAAATTGTGATAATATGTTTTTTCTCTAAATATTGTGAAAATTGTGATAATATGTTATTTATTTATATTTATCTGTTCATGTTTGATGTAATCCACTTTTTTATGTCATTCACTATTGCATCCCATATTTATGTACAATCAGAGGACTTTCTACTGGGTGTTTCCCAAATCAAAACAAAACAATTGCACTAATTGAACGATCTGGGGTATATATAGAAGTACAGCCCCATGCAGCAACCATCCCTGCCGAAGAAACCCATCAATAGGAGTTTCGAAACGCGTTGGAGGTTTTTTGGCCTTTCAGGGACACCGTAGCAGTGCTATCCAGGCGGTGACGTCAGCAGTGGAGCTAATCGACCGGACTCTGTTAGCGAGGAGACTACGAGTATTGAAGGGTGATTCTCCCGCATCAACTGGCTATTCCACCCCACGGCGAGCGGTGTTACCTGATGCAAAGACCTTTAAACCATTGCGCATGTCCTATTCACGTCCGGTGAGTAGGATTTCATTTTTACCACGGCGGAACAGCTCATCTTCCTAGTGCACAAGCGCATGGAAGTTTTAAATGTATTTCAAGTCTGACACAATTGTCTGATTAATTGTTTTATACTAAATTTTTATAGAATAAATTGCTCTTTATACAGTATTATCACACTATGTCCCTGGGTAATACACAATTGTAGTGTTTGTTGCATTTTTGTCTTCCTTTCCTGAGGCTAATAGTTCAAGACAAGAACTTTTGCACAAGATCACACTTCCATTCATACCTCAGCGCCACAGGAGGTTTTCCTTCCACAGACTTCTCATCTGGTTGGGAGATACCAGATTAACCTTTTGGGCAGCTCAAGGACTACCTTCATTGGACTTTGTATCACAGGTTTATATCTTTGTTTAGCACTGTATTTTGTTTGCACGAGCGCTATTTGCACTTACTATTTCACCACTTAGAACCAGAAGCAGTTTGAACAAGGAAGCGGTTAAACAGGGTATAGTATATTGAAGTACAGTTTAATGTTAGTACTTCTAAACTTCATAGTTGCTAGAATGAGCAGGATTGAAAATGCCACTCAATGCACATCTTGCCACATGTATGTGCACTTGGAGCAGCTGTTCCAAGGAGCATACCGCTGTGAGAGGTGTGAGCGGGTGATCTCTTTAGAATCACAGATTGCTGATCTGAAGAGGCAACTTGCAATATTGAGGGACATTGGCAATCTTGAAAGGGAATTAGAGCTCACTGAGCAGGCCCTTGCTTTGACTAGTGGTGCAGATGGTGGTGCTGTTAGTGAGGAGCAGGTAGGTAGCTGGGTGACAGTTAGAAGGGGAAGCAGGGGCAATAGGGAGAGGCAGGTCGTTTCTAAGCTGACACATCCCAATAGATTTGCCGTGTTGAGTGAAGATATTGGGAATGTTGGGGCAGAAATGGCAAGGCTGGGGGAGACTAATTCCTCTAGCAGCCAGGGGAATAGTTCCTCCAGCACAGTGGGGACTCAGGATGTTCAAATGCAAAGAAAGATTGTGGTGGTAGGGGACTCCATTATTAGGAAGGTAGATAGGGTAATCTGTTGCCGGGACCGCATGAACCAAACAGTTTGTTGTCTCCCGGATGCTCGGGTTCGGCACATTGCGGATCGGTTAGACAGATTGTTGGGGGGGGGCTGGGATTGACCCGGCGGTCTTGGTACATGTTGGCACCAATGACAAAGTTAGAGAAAGATGGAGGGTCCTAAAAAATGATTACAGGGATCTAGGCCAAAAGCTTAAAGCAAGGACCTCCAAGGTAGTATTTTCTGAAATACTACCAGTGCCATGCGCTACCGCAGGGAGACAGTCAGAGATCAGGGAGGTTAATGCATGGCTAAGAAAGTGGTGTAGGAAGGAGGGGTTTGGGTTTTTAGAGCACTGGGACTCCTTTTCTGAGAGGTGCCATCTATATTCTAGGGACAGATTGCACCTCAATGAAGAGGGATCTTCTGTGCTAGGGGGGAGAATGCTAAAAAGGTTGGAGGAGATTTTAAACTAGGATGGAGGGGGGAGGGGAATGAAACAGATAATGAACTAAATGGAATAGATGAGGATACAAGGTGGTATGGAGGTAGAATGGGGGCAAGTGCAAGTTTGACAAGTAGTGAGACACCCATAGTAAATACAGATAATACTAGAAAACTTCTAAAGACTAAACCAAGTGGGAGCAGAAAGGAAGGAGCAGATAAGATAATAGTACAGGCTGAAAAAAAACTTAAATGCATGCTTGCTAATGCAAGAAGCCTGACAGATAAAATGGGGGAGCTTGAATTAATAGCTATAAGGGAGCAATATGATATCATAGGCATTACTGAAACATGGTGGGATGAAACTCATGACTGGACAGTTAATTTAGAGGGTTATTCTCTTTTTCGGAAGGATCGAACAAATCGAAGGGGAGGTGGAGTATGTCTATATGTTAAACCAGATCTAAAACCTATTATAAGGGATAGTGTCTATGAAGGGAATGATGAAAATGTAGAGACCTTGTGGATAGAAATTAGCAGTGGAGGTAAAAGTATAAAGAAAATGTTTGTGGGAATTTGCTATAAACCACCAAATATCTGTGAGATTGCGGAAGCTAAAATACTTTTGCAAATGGAGAAGGCATCAAAACTGGGTCATTTTTGCATAATGGGGTTTTTTAATTATCCAGACATAGACTGGGGCAATGAGATAAGCGTTACAGCAAAAGGAAACAGGTTTTTGGGGGTGCTTAAAGATAATTATATGACCCAAATTATTGAGGAACCAACCAGGAGAGGAGCAGTTCTGGATTTGGTCATATCAAACAATGTAGAAGTAATAACAAATATTCAAGTCCTGGAACATTTGGGTAACAGTGATCATAACATGGTCTCATTTGAAATAAATTATCAAAAAACTGATTACTTGGGTTCAACAAAGACTTTAAACTTTAGAAAGGCAGATTTTAATAAACTGAGGTCTAATCTAGTAGTAATACAATGGGATGATGTTTTTGCAGGGAAAAATGTAGAATATAAATGGGCAGTCTTTAAAACATTGTTAGAAAAGCACACTTATCAGTGTATACCCTTGGGTAATAAGTATAAAAGAAATAAGTCAAAACCAATGTGGCTAAATAAACAGGTAGGGGAGGAAATGGACAAGAAGAGGAAGGCGTTTAGATTCTTTAAGTCAGAAGGGACGGAGACATCCTATCAGAATTATAAGGAATTTAACACAAATTGCAAAAGGGCAATTAAATTAGCAAAAATGGATAATGAAAAAAGGATTGCAATAGAAAGTAAGGTCAACCCTAAAAAGTTCTTTAAGTATCTTAATAACAAAAAAATGAGAAAAGAAAATATAGGACCCTTTCAGTATGAGATGGGTAGGCAGATTATTGGATATAAGGAAAAAGCAGAGGTATTAAACAAATTCTTTGCCTCTGTGTTTACCAGGGAAGAATCAAGTTCAATAGTAGCGCCAAAGGAGGAAGCCACAACCTCCGTATTAATGACCAATTGGTTAACTGAGGAAGAAGTTCATAAGTGACTTGAAAAAATTAAAGTAAATAAGGCACATGGCCCCGATGGCATACATCCAAGAGTTCTCAAGGAGTTAAGCTCAGTAATAGCAAAACCATTATATTTAATATTCAAGGACTCCATTTCCACAGGCTCAGTACCACAAGATTGGCGTAAGGCAGATGTGGTGCCTATATTTAAAAAGGGAGCTAGATCACACCCGGGCAATTACAGACCTGTAAGCCTGACTTCAATAGTAGGGACTTGAAGGTTTAATACGGGATAATATTCAGGAATACCTAATGGAAAACAAAATTATTAGTAATAGTCAGCATGGATTTATGAAGTATAGATCTTGCCAAACTAACCTTATTTGTTTCTTTGAGGAGGTAAGTAGGAATTTAGACCAGGGTAATGCAGTTGATGTGGTCTACTTAGATTTTGTAAAGGCTTTTGATACGGTTTCACACAAGAGGTTGGTGTACAAAAGAAAGAAAATTGGACTCAGTAATAATATATGCACCTGGATTGAAAACTGGTTAAAGGACAGACAACAGAGGGTTGTCATAAATGGAACTTTTTCAGGTTGGGCTAAAGTCGTGAGTGGAGTACCTCAAGGATCGGTACTGGGACCCCTGCTTTTTAACTTGTTTATTAATGACCTTGAGGTTGGAATCGAGAGCAAAGTCTCCATCTTTGCTGATGATACTAAATTGTGTAAGGTAATAGAATCAGAGCAGGATGTAATTTCTCTTCAGAAGGACTTGGAGAGACTGGAAACGTGGGCAGGTAAATGGCAGATGAGGTTTAATACAGATAAATGTAAGGTTATGCATTTGGGATGCAAGAATAAAAAGGCGACTTACAAATTAAATGGAGATATATTGGGGGAATCCTTGATGGAGAAGGATTTAGGAGTGCTTGTAGACAGCAGGCTTAGCAATAGTGCCCAATGTCATGCAGTAGCTGCAAAGGCAAACAAGATCTTATCTTGCATCAAACGGGCAATGGATGGAAGGGAAGTAAACATAATTATGCCCCTTTACAAAGCATTAGTAAGACCACACCTTGAATATGGAGTACAATTTTGGGCACCAATCCTAAGAAAAGACATTATGGAACTAGAGAGAGTGCAGAGAAGAGCCACCAAATTAATAAAAGGGATGGACAATCTAACTTATGAGGAGAGGCTAGCTACATTATATTTATTTACATTAGAAAAAAGGCGTCTAAGAGGGGATATGATAACTATATACAAATATATTCGGGGACAGTACAAGGAAATTTCAAAAGAACTATTCTTCCCACGGGCAGTTTAAAGGACTCGGGGTCATCGCTTAAATTTGGAGGAAAGGAGATTTCACCAGCAACAAAGGAAAGGGTTCTTTACCGTAAGGGCAGCTAAAATGTGGAATTCATTACCCATGGAGACTGTGATGGCAGATACAATAGATTTGTTCAATAAAAGGTTGGACATATTTTTAGTGAGGTATACAAGAATATACAAAATATGTAAACATGGGAAGAATGTTGATCCAGGGAATAATCCGATTGTATATAAGACACTGTTTTTTTTGTTTGCCTTCCTCTGGATCAACAAAGAAGTATAGATATGGGATAAAGTATCTGTTGTCTAAATTTAGCATAGGTTGAACTTGATGGACGTACGTCTTATCTACTATGTAACTATGTAACGAACAAAACAGTGAAACTAAGGCTACAGCCCCAGTGCGCGTGTTTCGCGTGCGTGACGGGGTGTCTTGCGGCGCTCGTTCCCTGCATCCGAGTGATCTGAAGGACTTCAGATCCCTCGCGACAGGGAGGCGTGGCGGGGGCACAGCCATGACGTGACGCGGCTGGTTCGCCCTCATTGGCTGAACCGCCGTAATGACATAGAAAATGCACGGCAAAGCTTGTCGCACATCACGCTTTCTGCAGGCTACAGTGCGCGTGTTTCGCGTGCGTGACGGGGTGTCTTGCGGCGCTCGTTCCCTGTGTATCGTTCACAGAGGCAGTGACTGAGACAAGCCCCATAGAGGGCCGTATCTTGTTCCCGTCGCGCTCGCAGCCGCGAGCAGTGGGGACGAGGCCTAAGGCTGAGGTTATAGTGCTCGCGACGGCGCACGCACATGAACCACAGGCTTCTTCCCAATGAGGCCACACATAGTGCAGGTGACCGCGCTGTCGATGCAGAGCGACCGCGCGGCAGATTTTTTTGAAAAGACCAATTATTTTGTCTTTTTTGCGCGGCGGCCCTGTCACGTGAGCGGTTCAGCCAATGAAGGCAAACCAGCCTGTTGAGGCATCCGCCACACCTCCCCAATCGCTTTATGCTCAATTCAGCCATTGCTCGGGTGAGAGGCACGCGCAACGCCATGCGCTCTGTCGTGAACCCACCATAATAATCAGCCTAATAGATGTCCTTGCTTCCCCTATGGCTACGGTGGCTGCCAAGTGCTACTGGGTGCTGCTACAGTCAGATGAGAACACAATCTAGTAGGCTATAGCTGTACAGTGTAAGTAGTCACGTTGTTGCCTCCTCTTTGTTTTTCAGGTTTCTCCTGGTCAGTCACTATATCCAATCTATCTATAAACCACATAAATCCCACAATCTAACTCTATATGAAAAGTGGTGTCTGCACCAGCCTTTCACAAAAGATATTATCTCTACGATTTACCAAAATGTAACTCCCACTAAAGTAAACAGATTTCTGACAAATATATGATCTCTTGGGAGAGAGATTTAAATACAGATTTGGATCTCGATACATGGAAAGACATATGAGAGGCCACCTCCAAGAACTCATCATGTGTTGTGATCAAGGAGAACATTTACAAACTAATATTTAGGTGGTACATGACCCCTACTAGGTTAAACACTTTTCTTCCAGATGTTTCCTCATTGTGTTGGCCGAGGCTGTGGTGAAATGGGGAAAAATATATATTTTGGTCATGCCCTAAAATTCAGACAACATGGAGAGAAGTATTTGCCCTTATAGAAAGGGTCATGGGGATCACTGTTCCACGTGATCCTCTTTATATACTACTAGGAAAACCAACGACCAACCAAAATAAAAAGGAAGCCAAAGTTATCTCCCAAATTTTGAATGCTACTAGATTAGGGTGACCAGATTTTGAAAATGAAAAACCGGGACACATTTTTTTTTTTTTTTTTTTACATATATAACAGTTTATTTATTGTAGTACACTTATACTTTACTACCATTAGAGAGAGAGAGATTGTGTGTGTGTGTGTGTGTGTGTACACCTCAATAATCGAACAAAAAAAACCCCAGATGTGAATGATTCTGAACCCATTAACCAGTGTCAGGATGCCCCCTCTTCACAATTTCTAAAAGCAGCAATCCCGCCTTGGATCTTACCTGATCCGCAGTCCCTCAAGGTACTATACTGGAGGGGAGGTGTTCCTTACCTGTCTTCCGATGTCTCCCGCGTGAAATTTGAGTCAGATCTGGAAGAAAGCAGAGTAGGTTACTTCGGTGTAGGTATACGGCAGTTAAGATAAGACAGAGGGTGAGGGAGACAGGGAGGGAGGGCGAGGGAGGGAGACAGGGATGGAGGGAGACAGGGAGGGAGGGCGAGGGAGGGAGGGCGAGGGAGGGAGACAGGGTGA
Source organism: Ascaphus truei (assembly GCF_040206685.1). NCBI lineage: Eukaryota > Metazoa > Chordata > Amphibia > Anura > Ascaphidae > Ascaphus > Ascaphus truei. The sequence continues at coordinate 9,958,311 of NC_134502.1, forward strand.
GGGAGGGAGACAGGGAGGGAGGGAGACAGGGAGGGAGGGTGAGGGAGACAGTGAGGGAGGGCGAGGGAGGGAGACAGGGAGGGTGAGGGAGGGTGAGGGAGGGTGAGGGAGGGTGAGACAGGGAGGGTGAGACAGGGAGGGTGAGGGAGGGTGAGACAGGGTGGGAGGGAAGGAGGGAGACAGGGTGGGAGGGAGGGAGGGTGGGAGGGAGGGAGACAGGGTGGGAGGGAGGGAGACAGGGTGGGAGGGAGGGAGACAGACAGGGTGGGAGGGAGGGAGACAGGGTGGGAGGGAGGGAGACAGGGTGGGAGGAAGGGAGACAGGGTGGGAGGGGAGGGAGGGTGGGAGACAGGGTGGGATGGGAGGGAGAAAGGAGGGGAGGGAGACAGGGGGTGAGACAGGGAGGGAGGGAGACAGGGTGGGACAGGAAAGGGAGACAGGGTGAGACAGGGAGACAGGGGAGGGAGACAGGGTGAGACAGGATGGAGACAGGGTTGGGAGGGAAGGAGGGGAGACAGGGGGGACAGGGGGAGGGAAGGAGGGAGACAGGGTGGGAGACAGACAGGGTGGGGAGGGAGGAGGGAGACAGGGTGGGAGGGAGACAGGGTGGGAGGGGAAGGAGGGAGACAGGGTGGGAGACAGGGTGGGAGGGAGACAGGGTGGGAGGGAAGGTGGGAGACAGGGTGGGAGGGAAGGTGGGAGGGAAGGTGGGAGACAGGGTGGGAGACAGGGTGGGAGGGAAGGAGGGAGACAGGGTGGGAGACAGGGTGGGAGGGAAGGAGGGAGATAGGGTGGGGGAGAGAGAGGGAGGGAGAGAGACACACACCCACTGACACACACACACACACACACACTGATACACACACACACACACTGATACACCCCCACCCCCACTGATACACACACACACACACACACTGATACTGTTACACACACACACACACTGATACTGTTACACACACACACTGATACTGATACACACATCCACTGATACACACACCCCCCACTGATACACACACCCCCACTGATACACCCCCCCACTGATACACACACACCCCCCACTGATACACACACACCCCCACTGATACACACACACACCCACTGATACACACACACCCACTGATACACACACACACACACACACACACACACACACACACACACACACACACACACACACACTGATATACACACACACACACTGATACACACACACCCACTGATACACACAACACACCCCCACTGATACACATACACACCCCCACTGATACACATACACCCCCCACTGATACACATACACACACACACTGATACACATACACACACACACTGATACACACAACACACCCCCACTGATACACATACACCCCCCCACTGATACACATACACACACACACTGATACACACACACACACACACACACACACACACACACACACACACACACACACACACACACACACACACACACACACTGATACACTCACACACTGATACAAACACACACTGATACAAACACACACTGATACACACTCACCCACTGATACACACACCCACCCACTGATACACACCCACACCCACTAATACACACAACACCCCCCCACTGATACACATACACACCCCCACTGATACACACACACTGATACACACACACACACACACACACACACACACACACACACACAGATACACACACACACACACACAGATACACACACACACACACACACACACACACACACACACACACACTGATACACACACACTGATACACACACACAGATACACACACACTGATACACACACACAGATACACACACACAGATACACACTCACAGATACACACACAGAGATACACACACACAGATACACACACACAGATACACACACACACAGATACACACACACTGATACACACACACTGATACACACACACAGATACACACACACAGATACACACACACAGATACACACACACAGATTACACACACAGTGATACACACACACTGATACACACACACAGATACACACACACAGATACACACTCACAGATACACACTCACAGATACACACACAGATACACACACACAGATACACACACACTGATACACACACACAGATACACACACACAGATACACACTCACAGATACACACACACACAGATACACACACACAGATACACCCCGCCTCCCCCTGCACCGCCCGCCAGCCCCTGCAGCAACCACTGCCCGCCCCCGAGCCCATCTCCCACACCAAGGGGATGGGGGAAGTGAGCGCCGGGGGGCAAAGCTGTGAGCGCCGGGGGGGGGGGGGGCAAAGCTGGGAGCGCCGATGGGCAATGGTGGGAGCGCCGATGGGCAAAGGTGGGAGCGCCGGGGGGGGGCAATGGTGGGAGCGCCGGGGGGGGCAATGGTGGGAGCGCCAGGGGGGGCAATGGTGGGATTCGCCGGGGGGGGCAATGGTGGGAGCGCCGGGGGGGCAATGGTGGGAGCGCCGGGGGGGCAATAGTAGGAGCGCCGGGGGGGCAATAGTGGGAGCTCCGGGGGGGCAATAGTGGGAGCACCGGAGGGGGGGAAAGGTGGGAGCGCCGGGGGGGGCAATGCTGGGAGCGCCGGGGGGGGCAAAGGTACAAGGTGGTACAAAGGCAGGCGCACCCCCGCCAAAGGCAAGCGCACCCCCGCTACCACCTCCTATTACCCCCCCCCCCCTGGCTGGGACCCGGGACAGAAGGGGGACACTCACCGTGCACAGAGGAGCCGGGTGCGGGAAGACACGTGTGCTCTGCACAAAGCGGAAGTCCCGCCCCCGGCTTCCTCTGACCTGCCTGCAGCCAATCCCCTGCTGGCCGGCCGGCATTCTAAGTCCCGCCCCCGTCATCATCATTCATCCAATCCCCTGCGGGCCGGCCGGCATTCTAAGTCCCGCCCCCGTCATCATCATTCATCCAATCCCCTGCGGGCCGGCCGGCATTCTAAGTCCCGCCCCCGGCATTCTCCTTGATTCAGTCCCACCGGCAGCATTCACACACACATAGAAAATACTCACCGCCGCTGCCCCACAATACCGGGACCAGGGACAAAAACCGGGACGACTTAAAACCGGGACAGGACACAAAAAAAACGGGACTGTCCCGGTAAAACCGGCATGAATGGTCACCCTATACTAGATGCACAATCGCCAAGAACTGGAAACAAGCTACCCCTCCCCCCCCCCCCATCTTTGATCTGGAAGAAAGCAGAGTAGGTTACTTCGGTGTAGGTACACGGCAGTTAAGATAAGACAGAGGGTGAGGGAGACAGGGATGGAGGGAGGGCGAGGGAGGGAGGGCGAGGGAGGGAGACAGGAAGGGAGGGCGAGGAAGGGAGACAGGGCGAGGGAGGGAGGGAGGGAGACAGGGAGGGAAGGAGACAGGGAGGGAGGGCGAGGGAGGGAGACAGTGAGGGAGGGCGAGGGAGGGAGACAGGGAGGGTGAGGGAGGGTGAGACAGGGAGGGTGAGGGAGGGTGAGACAGGGATGGTGAGACAGGGAGGGTGAGACAGGGAGGGTGAGACAGGGAGGGTGAGGGAGGGTGAGACAGGATGGGAGGGCAGGAGGGAGACAGGGTGGGAGGGAAGGAGGGAGACAGGGTGGGAGGGAAGGAGGGAGACAGGGTGGGAGGGAAGGAGGGAGACAGGGTGGGAGGGAAGGAGGGAGACAGGGTGGGAGGGAAGGAGGGAGACAGGGTGGGAGGGAGGGAGGGAGACAGGGTGGGAGGGAGGGAGACAGGGTGGGAGGGTGGGATGGGAGGGAGACAGGGAGGGAGGGAGACAAGGGGTGAGACAGGGAGGGAGGGAGGGAGGGAGACAGGGTGAGACAGGGAGGGAGACAGGGAGACAGGGAGGGAGACAGGGTGAGACAGGGTGGGAGGGAAGGAGGGAGACAGGGTGGGAGGGAAGGAGGGAGACAGGGTGGGAGACAGGGTGGGAGACAGACAGGGTGGGAGGGAAGGAGGGAGACAGGGTGGGAGGGAGACAGGGTGGGAGGGAAGGAGGGAGACAGGGTGGGAGGGTGACAGGGTGGGAGGGAGACAGGGTGGGAGGGAAGGTGGGAGACAATGTGGGAGGGAAGGTGGGAGACAGGGTGGGAGGGAAGGTGGGAGACAGGGTGGGAGACAGGGTGGGAGGGAAGGAGGGAGACATGGTGGGAGACAGGGTGGGAGGGAAGGAGGGAGATAGGGTGGGGGAGAGAGAGGGAGGGAGAGAGACACACCCACTGACACACACACACACACACACACACACACACTGATACACACACACCCCCACTGATACACACACACACACACACACACACACACTGATACTGTTACACACACACACTGATACTGATACACACACACACTGATACACCCCCCCCACTGATACACCCCCCACTGATAAACACACCCCCCACTGATACACACACACCCCCCCACTGATACACACACACACCCCCACTGATACACACACACCCACTGATACACACACACCCACTGATACACACACACACACACACACACACACTGATACACACACACACACTGATATACACACACACACACACACAGACACACACTGATACACACACACACACACACACTGATATACACACACACACACACACACACACACACACACACACACACACACTGATACACACACACACACACACACACACTGATACACACACACACCCACTGATACACACACACACACACTGATACACACAACACACCCCCACTGATACACATACACACACACACACACACACACACTGATACACATACACACACAGATACACACACACACACACACACACACACACACACACACACACACACACACACACACACACACACACACACACACACACACACACACACACTGATACACACACAGATACACACACACTGATACACACACACTGATATACACACACACAGATACAAATACACACACACAGATACACACACACAGATACACACTCACAGATACACACACACTGATACACACTCACAGATACACACACACACTGATACACACACACAGATACACACACACAGATACACACTCACAGATACACACACTGATACACACACTGATACACACACACAGATACACACACACAGATACACACACACAGATACACCCCGCCTCCCCCTGCACCGCCCGCCAGCCCCTGCAGCAACCACTGCCCGCCCCCGAGCCCATCTCCCACACCAAGGGGACGGGGGAAGTGAGCGCCGGGGGGCAAAGCTGTGAGCGCCGGGGGGGGGAGGGGTCAAAGCTGGGAGCGCCGATGGGCAATGGTGGAGTGCCGATGGGCAAAGGTGGAAGCGCCGGGGGGGGCAATGGTGGGAGCGCCGGGGGGGGGGGCAATGGTGGGAGCGCCGGGGGGGGCAATGGTGGGATCGCCGGGGGGGCAATAGTGGGAGTGCCGGGGGGACAATAGTGGGAGCGCCGGAGGGGGGGAAAGGTGGGAGCGCCGGTGGGGGGCAATAGTGGGAGCGCCGGGGGGGGCAATAGTGGGAGCGCCGGGGGGGGCAATAGTGGGAGCGCCAGAGGGGGGGAAAGGTGGGAGCGCAGGGGGGGGGGCAATGCTTGGAGCGCCGGGGGGGGCAAAGGTACAAGGTGGTACAAAGGCAGGCGCACCCCTGCTACCACCTCCTATTACCCCCCCCCCCCTGGCTGGGACCCGGGACAGAAGGGGGACACTCACCGCGCACAGAGGAGCCGGGTGCGGGAAGACACGTGTGCTCTGCACAAAGCGGAAGTCCCCGCCCCCGGCTTCCTCTGACCTGTCTGCAACCAATCCCCTGCGGGCCGGCCGGCATTCTAAGTCCCGCCCCCGGCATTCTCCTTGATTCAGTCTCCCCGGCAGCATTCACACACACACATAGAAAATACTCACCGCCGCTGCCCCGCAATACCGGGACCAGGGACAAAAACCGGGACAAAAACCGGGACGACTTAAAACCGGGACAGGACACAAAAAAACGGGACTGTCCCGGTAAAACCGGTATGAATGGTAACCCTATACTAGATGCACAATCGCCAAGAACTGGAAACAAGCTACCCCTCCCCCCCCCCCCCCATCTTTAAGCCAAATAAACAAATATAGCATATAGTTTATATGGAAAAACTTTCAGCATATCTGAATGGCTCCAAAATTCAATTCGCAGAGGGTTGGGAGCCTTGGTTTCACAATGCAGTTATATCTCCATATCTAGATTAAAATATTCTGAATGTTGTGATTTATGTTGTATTAAAAATGCTATTCACTATGCTAAATATGTACACATGCTGTCCCCTTCACCCTTCCCTTAACCTTCCCCCAAATATGATATTACCAACTATCTGTATCAATGCACCCCCTCCCCCCTTTTTTTCTTTTATGTACCCTTTCCCCAATATATTTGAAAACTATTCAATAAAAATTGAAGTAACAAAAAAAAAACTCATCACGTTGTGCCTGACTAGTTATCGCATACGTGTTGCAGAAAACTGCTGATGCCCTAACAGATATAGTAATAGGGGTTAGATAAGTCCGTGGCAGTCTGGTCCAATACCAAAACGAACACACGGAAGGTCAAAAACGTCCCTTGTTATAATGCAGAACAGCTGATTAGTTGTATCAAAAGCATATAGATAGTGCTTGGATGATAACCGAGTAAATAGTCAATTATAAATGCCACTAATAGCTATGCCTGTAATAGGTGCACATAGTGTTCATGTCCCAGGCACTTACCCTGCCTAAGAGAGCCAGCCCTATAAAGAACTTGGGAAGTTGTGCATAAGTCTATGTTACTTTTTATTTTGTAACCATTAAAGTATTTGCCTTTGATACAGATTAGTGCACTTATCACTGGATGAATGCTCTTTATCCTACATATAACCTATACTTCACAGGCTCTACTACAGCCACTCCCCATTTAAAGCTGCAGTTCAGTCAATATCCTGCATGTGTTTTTTTTTTTTTAATAAATCAGTTCTGTAGTAAGAAAAAATACCTTTAGCATTTTCTGTTTTAAAAAACAACAACTTTGAAAGACCAATTGTCTTGTATTCTATTTTAACAACCACTTACTAAGGCACTGCCCCTTCATGTCCTGTCACAAGCCCTGGCACACCCCTTTGTCAGCCCTGCCCTCCCTCTAGCACATGTCAGTGCAGGAGTGCTCATGAATATTCATGAGCTTCCACTGCCAGTGACAGAGGCAGAATATAAACATATGCCAGCTCTAATTGTCACCAAATTTCGCCTATAAATACATGGAGAACGAATTGACCGGCAGCTATGCAGTTCTTTAGGTAATTAGAGATTGCACACATGAAACTATTGAAGTAAAAAAAAAAAATAAAAAAAAAAAAAAAAGACTGAACTGCAGCTTTAACTGTGGCCTACTGCATATACTGGCTTTTATATTTGTTTCATCCACATATGACAGCGGAGTATTGATCTATTCTCATTCTTCCATCTAAACTCTCCCATCCTCCATGGGTGCATGGGGATCTACAAACACCTTGTATTTAAGGTGATAATCTTGCTGTATATGCTCTCTTTACCCCTATTGCACCTACCTAATTCTGTTGTCTGGGTGAAGTGAGTATATAGTGCAGTGCTGTGTGTAGAAGGAGATCAGAGGGATCCAGCTGATGACAAGGTGACATGGTGACATGCAGTGCTCCTGTGTACCTGCTGCGCTCTCACACTCATAACAAGGCAGAAAACCTCTCTCCACCACCCCCCCCCCTCTTCCTCCTCTCTCTTCCTCCAATCCCTCTCTCCTTCTCACCTGCTTATATAAAGTATTGTATAGGTGGATATAATAAAGCCCCACTGCTGTTTGTCTCTCTTTATTATTAACAATCTTTTAGTCGATCTCTCTATTTCTACTGTAGCCTCTGTCTACCAGTCTATTTGTATACTTTCTGTAATGTCTCTGTTTCTTTATGTCTCAGTGTCTGCTTCCAGTGTATTTTCCTTTCATTGCAGTTTCTCTCCGTCCCTCTGACTGTATCTGTGTGTCTCACTGGGGCAGTCTGTGAGTCTCTCTGTCTCTCTGACTGTATCTGTGTGTCTCACTGGGGCAGTCTGTGAGTCTCTCTGACTGTATCTGTGTGTCTCACTGGAGCAGTCTGTGGTCTCTCTGACTGTATCTGTGTGTCTCACTGGGGCAGTCTGTGAGTCTCTCTGACTGTATCTGTGTGTCTCACTGGGGCAGTCTGTGGTCTCTCTATCTCTCTGACTGTATCTGTGTGTCTCACTGGGGCAGTCTGTGAGTCTCTCTGTCTCTCTGACTGTATCTGTGTGTCTCACTGGGGCAGTCTGTGAGTCTCTCTGACTGTATCTGTGTGTCTCACTGGAGCAGTCTGTGGTCTCTCTGACTGTATCTGTGTGTCTCACTGGGGCAGTCTGTGAGTCTCTCTGACTGTATCTGTGTGTCTCACTGGGGCAGTCTGTGGTCTCTCTATCTCTCTGACTGTATCTGTGTGTCTCACTGGGGCAGTCTGTGAGTCTCTCTGTCTCTCTGACTGTATCTGTGTGTCTCACTGGAGCAGTCTGTGAGTCTCTCTATCTCTCTGACTGTATCTGTGTGTCTCACTGGGGCAGTCTGTGAGTCTCTCTATCTCTCTGACTGTATCTGTGTGTCTCACTGGGGCAGTCTGTGAGTCTCTCTGTCTCTCTGACTGTATCTGTGTGTCTCACTGGGGCAGTCTGTGAGTCTCTCTGACTGTATCTGTGTGTCTCACTGGGGCAGTCTGTGAGTCTCTCTGTCTCTCTGACAGTATCTGTGTGTCTCACTGGAGCAGTCTGTGGTCTCTCTATCTCTCTGACTGTATCTGTGTGTCTCACTGGGGCAGTCTGTGAGTCTCTCTGTCTCTCTCTGTGTGTCTCACTGGAGCAGTCTGTGAGTCTCTCTGTCTCTCTGACTGTATCTGTGTGTCTCACTGGGGCAGTCTGTGAGTCTCTCCGTCCCTCTGACTGTATCTGTGTGTCTCACTGGGGCAGTCTGTGAGTCTCTCTATCTCTCTGACTGTATCTGTATGTCTCACTGGGGCAGTCTGTGAGTCTCTCTATTTCTGACTGTATCTGTGTGTCTCACTGGGGCAGTCTGTGAGTCTCTCTGTCTCTCTGACTGTATCTGTGTGTCTCACTGGGGCAGTCTGTGAGTCTCTCTGTCTCTCTGACTATATCTGTGTGTCTCACTGGGGCAGTCTGTGAGTCTCTCTATCTCTCTGACTGTATCTGTGTGTCTCACTGGGGCAGTCTGTGAGTCTCTCTATCTCTCTGACTGTATCTGTGTGTCTCACTGGGGCAGTCTGTGAGTCTCTCTATCTCTCTGACTATATCTGTGTGTCTCACTGGGGCAGTCTGTGAGTCTCTCTATCTCTCTGACTGTATCTGTGTGTCTCACTGGGGTAGTCTGTGAGTCTCTCTGACTGTATCTGTGTGTCTCACTGGAGCAGTCTGTGAGTCTCTCTGTCTCTCTGACTGTATCTGTGTGTCTCACTGGGGCAGTCTGTGAGTCTCTCTGTCTCTCTGACTGTATCTGTGTGTCTCACTGGGGCAGTCTGTGAGTCTCTCTGTCTCTCTGACTGTATCTGTGTGTCTCACTGGGGCAGTCTGTGAGTCTTTCTATCTCTCTGACTGTATCTGTGTGTCTCACTGGGGCAGTCTGTGAGTCTCTCTGTCTCTCTGACTGTATCTGTGTGTCTCACTGGAGCAGTCTGTGAGTCTCTCTGTCTCTCTGACTGTATCTGTGTGTCTCACTGGGGCAGTCTGTGAGTCTCTCTGTCTCTCTGACTGTATCTGTGTGTCTCACTGGAGCAGTCTGTGAGTCTCTCTATCTCTCTGACTGTATCTGTGTGTCTCACTGGGGCAGTCTGTGAGTCTCTCTATCTCTCTGACTGTATCTGTGTGTCTCACTTGGGCAGTCTGTGAGTCTCTCTGTCTCTCTGATTGTATCTGTGTGTC